>NW_026068300.1:17670-52324 GCF_014885135.2 Alexandromys fortis
CTCCTCCTGGGTGAGTCCCTTCTTTTTTTTTCTAGAGTTTTCAGCTGTGCTGTTAAGTCTCTAATGTGTGCTTTCTCCATTTTCTTTATGTGGGCACTTAGTGCTATGAACTTTCTTCTTAGCACTGTTTTCATAGTGTCCCATAGGTTTGGGTATGTTGTGTCTTTATTTTCATTGAATTCAAGAAAGACTTTAATTTCTTTATCTTTTTCTTCCTTGACTCAGGGGTGGTTCAGTAGTTGACTGTTCAGTTTCCATGAGTTTGTAGGCTTTCTGGTGGTAGAATTTTTGTTGAAGTCTAACTTTATTTCATAGTGATCAGATAGTACACAGGTGGTTACTACAATTCCTTTGTATCTATGGATGTTTGCTTTGTTACCAATTATGTGATCAATTTTTGAGAAGGTTCCATGAGATGCTGGGAAGAAGTTATATTCTTTTCTTTTTGGGTGGAATTCTATAGATACCTGTTAAGGCCACTTGGTTCATTACATCTGTTAGTTCTCTTTTTTTCTCTGTTAAGTTTCTGTCTGGTTCACCTGTCCATTGGTGACAGAGGAGTGTTGAAATCTCCTACTATTAGAGTGTGGGGTTTGATGTATGCTTTGAGTTCTAGTAATGTTTTTTTAACATATGTGGGTGCTTTTATATTTGGAGCATAGATATTCAGGATTGAGACTTCCTCCTGATGAAATGTTCCTGTTATGAGTATAAAGTATCCATCTCCATCTTTTCTGATTGATTTTAGTTTGAAATCAATTTTTTAAGATATTAATATAGCCACACCCTCTTGTTTCTTTGGGCCATTTGATTGGAAAACCTTTTCCCAACCCTTTACTCTGAGGTAGTGTCTGTCTTTGAGGTTGAGGTGTGTTTCTTGTAAACAGCAGAATGTCGGATCCTGTTTTCATATCCAATCTCTTAACTTGTGCTTTTTTATAGGTGAATTGAGTCCATTGATATTAAGTGATATTAGTGACCAGTTGTTGTTAGCTCAGGTTATTTTTTTGGTGGTAGAGTTTGTGTGTTTCCCTTCTTTGAGTTGTGCTGGTGGAAGATTGTCAGATACTTGTGTTATTATGGGTGTTGTTGGCTTCCTTGGTTTGTGGTATTCCTTCTAGTATTTTCTTTGAGACTGGGTTGGGGCTATGTATTGTTTAAATCTGTTTTTGTCCTGGAATATCTTGTTTTCTCCCATCAATGGTGAATGCAAGCTTTGCTGGGTATAGTAGTCTGGGCTTGCATCCATGGTCTCTTGGTGTCTGCAGCACATCTATTCAAGACCTTCTGACTTTCATGATTTCCATTGAGAAGTCAGGTGTAATTCTGATAGGTTTCCCTTTATATGTTACTTGACCTTTTTCCCTTGCAGCTCTTAATATTCTTTCCTTATTCTGTATGTTTTGTGTTTTTATTATTGTATGGCAAGAGGGTGTCTTTTATTTTATTTTTTGATCCAATCTATTTGGTGTTCTGTAAGCTTCTTTTACCTTCATAGGAATATCCTTCTTTAGGTTGGGAAAGCTTTCTTCTATAATTTTGTTCAATATATTTTCTGTGCCCTTGAGCTGGAGTTCTTCTCCTTCTTCTACCCCTATTATTCTTAGGTTTGGTCTTTTAGTAGCATCCCAGAATTCCTGGATGTTTTAGGTTAAGAATTTGTTGGATTTGATGTTTTCGTTGATCAATGAGTCTATTTCCTCCATAGTATCTTCAGTGCCTGAGATTCTTTCTTCTATCTCTTGTATTCTGTTGGTTATACTTGTCTCTGTACTCCCTGTTCATTTACCCAGATTTTCATATCCAGCCTTCCCTCAGTTTGTGTTTTCTTTATTGCCTTCATTTCGGTCTTCAAGTCTTGAAGTGCTTCCTTTACCTGTTTGATTGCTTTTTCTTGGTTTTATTGGGTATCTTTGAGGATTTATTAATTTCTTCCTACCTTTTGTTTGTCTTCTTTTCCATTTCTTTAAGGAAGTTTTCTGCTTCTGTTTAAAGGTCTTCATCATTTATATCAGGTTATGTTTTAAGTTATTTTCTTCTCCTTCTTCTGGTTTAGGATATTCAAGTCTTCCTGTTGCGTGTTTGCTAGATCATTGTTGCTTTTCAGGATGTTGTGGGAATTCTTGCACTGGTGCCTACCCTTCTCTTCCTTCAAATGAGGCCAGCAGAGTCTTGGCATCTTGATCCATTCTTTGCTGTGGCTCTTTAAGTACTTGGGAGTTTTTCTTGGTCTGCTCTCTCTTAGGTCTGCTCAGTAGTGATGCAGACTGTGTTGCAGGGTTCCACGGACCTTACAGGCAAAAAAAAACCTTAGTATTACTTTACGAATTTGCCTGTCATCCCTGTGCATGGTCCATGGTGATCTTCTCTGTATTATTCCAATTTCAGTGTATGTGTTGCTGAAGCAAGCACAATATTATTCTTTTTTTAAGAAAGAAATAAAAATTTTATACTTAAATTACAACAATACTAAATATATATTTTAAAACATCTTTTGGAAATATTTAGTATTTGTAAGGATATAAAACATCTTAAGTTCATAAAAGGTCTTATTATAATGCAATTTTGATAATAAGTAGCTTTAATAGACAACAAGTACTCAATTCATTTCCCAAAATTTCAGCTTCCTTCTCTGTCCTATTTGTATGTAAAATTCAGGCCACAGGCCTTATTTTTCTAGAGCTGCTACAAGATCTAGATACAGTTTGCCTGGCTACCAAACTCAGAAAACTGATAAACTCACAAAACAGATTTTTTTTAAATATACCTTACTTAATTAAATTCACTCTGACAACTGCTGTTAGAAATCATTTGCCTATGTCTCCTGGTAAATGAATAGGAAGAAAAATTATGTAAAGTTCAACTTTAAGTTGTGAGGATTAAAAAAAGTCTTAGGGTCTAAAAAGGTGTATTAATATGTATAAATGAAAGTTTTAAATGTCCAAGGATGTTGTTGTAGAAGGCTGCTTGTTTGTTTTTTTCCTGGCTGCTCAGCCCCAAAATAATCACACAGAAACTATATTATTTGCAATACTCTTTGGCCAATAGCTTAAGTGTATTTCTGGCTAACTCATATATCCTAAACTAACTCCTCTCTGTAGTGATGAGACGAGCAGGCTTACTTTTTGTCCCACCTGGCTTCCATATGGCTAGCTTTACACCCGAAATAACAACACATAAATTGTATTCTTTTAAACACTGCTTGGCCCATCAGCTCTAGCCTCTACTTGCCTAACTCTCACATCTTGCTTAACCCATATCTAATAATCTGTGTAGCTCCAAGAGGTGGTGGCTTACCAGGAAGATTCTAGTGTATGTCCATTTTGGGCTGGAGGTTCATCGTGTCTGCTAAGAGAGGAGAGGCATGGCGATTGCCTCACTTCCTCCCATCATTCTGTTCTGTTTACTCCGCCTACCTAATTTTCTGTCCTATCAAGGGCCAAGGCAGTTTCTTTATTAATCAATGAAATCAACTCAAAACAGATTGACAAATGACTTTCCCACATCACATCTTCATTAATCTGTGTATTGCAATGTCGCTGTGGCTTACTGGTAGTTTTGGCATGTCTGTCTCTGGCAGAGGCTCTGTGACCTTTTCTGACTCTGCCTTCTTTTTCTCAGCATTTAGTTTAGTTTTTCCCACCTAGCTCTGTTTTGCTCTGCTATAGGCCCAAAGCAGTTTCTTTATTAATCAATGACAATCACAGCATACAGAGGAGAATCTCACATCAGGATTGTGAAACTTGAATTGTAATAAGAAAGTGACTTAGGTACTTCAAAGCAAATTATTTATCACATGTTAATAGAATATGTAAATGTTAATTATAGAGGTCTGAGGACATCAAGACCTGGATTGTGAGGATCTAAAATGGTTGGGTTATTTTTTTGGCTGTTTTTTTTTTAATTGTAGTTTTTATTTTTTGGTGAAATGTAGAAATTTTAAAATGCTTAAACTGTGTTCATGGCACTTATGAAAAATGTTACACATGGCTTGTCAAATGTGGCATCTATCCATATATCATCCATCTATCATCTATCTATCTATCTATCTATCTATCTATCTATCTATCTATCTATCTTCTATATTTTGATGTTTCAAGAGTGTTTCCGCACTGGAACTTGCTTTGTAGTTCAGGCTGGCCTTGAACTCACAGAGATCTGCCTGCCTCTGCCTCCTGAGTATTGAGCCTGGTAGTTTATATAAATATTTCATGTTAGAAGTCTACTGGGGATCCTAAGGGATTTGCCATTGTGGAGTTTGAAACAAAAGATATAGGTGCTATGCATCTGTCTTACTTAGGGTTTCTATTGTGTTTTTCCAACTCTTTCATTGAGTGGCCTTTAAACCCAATCGGATATTTGTTTGTTACTCCCATATACTTTGTGCCACTATTGCACCAACCTTACAGGCAGGTCACTCTTATAGAAGGAAGGGTTTATAGCTAGCTTGGTATTTATGTTCCTCCTTTGACAGTATGGAAAGGACATTCTAGTACCATAAATACTAGTCCATATGAGCAAAGGCCCTAAGTAGATACTAAGTCAACTTCTCCATTTCAACAAGTTGTATACCTGTTGTTCTCAGCAATGAGGCCTTACTGTCAGTTTGTGAAAAGCCACCAAAAGTTATGGCAATAGCCTAGGTTCCTTGGGGGTTCCCATGTTACCCCTTTTGTCAAAAATCTTGATTAGATGTAACCGATTTTGAGTACTGTAAACTTCATTTGGTAATAAGAGAAGTCAATTGGGGGCTCTGTCTTCCCTATTATTTGTCAACTACATTTATATCATCATTATATATATATATATATGTATATGTATAAATAATGGGAAGCTTCTACTGCATTAGGTTTTCAGATGACCTCTCAAGTGTTTCTGAGTTTTAGCTGTCCCACACGATTCCCTTTGTCATTCTCCCCCTCCCTCTTCCTGTTTGATCCTCCCATTCCTGTCCCCTCCCCTCATCTGTCCATAACTATCTATTCTATTTCCCCTTTCTAGGGAAGTTCATCACTTCTTATTACCTTAATCTCTACCTAATCACTGTTTTATATACGCATTGTTTTTAAAGCTCACTTATCAATGACTTAATTGATAACATCTACATATAAATAAATAAGTACAATATTTGACTTTCTGGTCTGAGATACTGCACTGAGTTACTTCTAGTTCCTCCCATTTACCTATAAATTTGACTTTCTGGTCTGAGATACTGCACTGAGTTACTTCTAGTTCCTCCCATTTACCTATAAATTTTGTGATTTTATTTTTATAATGGCAGATAATATTCTGCTATCTAATTGTCTGATATTTTTCCTTATCCATTCATCTGTTGACAGGCATATAGGTTGTTTCAATTACTGACTACATTGAATAAAGCAGCAATAAACATGGACCAGCAAGGACTCTGTGGTAGAATAAAGCACCCTTTGGTTATAGGCCTAAGAGTGGTATATCTGAACCCTGAGGTAGATCATTTCCTGTTTCTATTATGAACTGCCCTACTGATTTCCATAATGGCTGTACAAGTTTATATTCCCACCAGCAATGGATTAGTATTCCACATCCTCATGAGCAAGAACTGTCATTTGTTTACTGACCTTAGCCATTCTGAATGATGTAAGGATATGGTAGTTTGAATGTAGTTGGCCGCTATAATCTCATAGGGAATGGCAATATTGGGAAGTGTGGCTTTGTTGGAGTAGGTATGACCTTCTTGGGGAAAGTGTGTCACTGTTCGGGCAGTCTTTGAGGTTTCCATTGATGAGGATACTACTGCTCAGTTTCTAAGTTGGCTTCCCATTGCTTGCAAGATGTAGCACTTTCAGCTACTCCTTCAGCACCACATCTGCCTTTATGCTTCCATGCTCCTGCCTTAATGGCAATGGACTGAAGCTCTGAAACTGTAAGGTGCTATCTCAATGGTATATTTTTCACTTATTGATTGGTTGATTTGGTCATGGTGTCTCTTCACAGGAATAAAAGTCCTAACTCAGTGGCACCAGAAACTGGGGTATTGCTGTGGTAGGCATGGTCATGCTTTTGTTTGGACTTTGGTACTTTGGGTTTGGAAAGCAAAAGAATACTTTAAGCAGTATCTAATGGGCCATTCAAGGAGGAGCATGGAAGACAGTGATACTGGACATGATTTGATGAACTGTAGTGATCAAGAGGTTTCAGAGGAGATTGTTATTATGTGGCCTAGAGACTGGTCTTGTGATACTTTGGTCAAGAAGTGGCTGCTCTTTCTTTTTTTCAAAGAGTAGGCCTGACGCTAAAGTGAAGGGTTTTGGATCAGTTCTGTTGGCAGAAGAAATCTCAAAAGAGTCTAGTATAGACTCTCTTATGTGGTTATCAGTAGTAACTCTAATGAAGATTCATAATGAAAAGGAGCAATCTAAGCAGAGTAAATTACAGAATATAAATTTTGAGGAGAAAAAGAGCACCAGAAAGTCGAAAGGAGCTAAAATCTGTGTTCACGTTGATAAATGGATTAAGAAATGGAATAAACTCAGCAGTGACCTCAGGGCAAAATCCCACCCAAGTAAGTTTCCAATTTGTGAAAAGTAACTAAAAGAAAAAGCTGAGAGCTTGGTGTGGTGTGCACATCTTTAAGCTCAGCACTGAGAAGGAAGAGGCTGATGAAGCTCTGAGTTTGAAGCCAACCTATTCTGCAAAGCAAGTTTCAGGAGAGTCAAGCTTAGGCAGCACAGGACAGAAAGCTGGTAAAAAAAAAAAAGTTATTGAATACTGGGGTCATGTTTCAGCCTCAATAGACAGCAGAACTTGGCAGCTTTGGCTATGTGGTCCTGGCCTTAGCGTTATGGATAGAAACAGGGTATAGAATTTACCCCTGTGCCGAAATAAAGCTGCTGAGACCAGGCATGTGTCAGGGGTGTCCCTGAATGGAGGCCTAGAGAGGCCATTGAGTGAATCTGTGAGGGATTGCCTTGGAGAAACCAAGAAATTAAAGAGATGCCAGAGTTGTAGGATACTGTTTTGTTATGTTGTGAGACTCCAGTCAATCACCAGAAGCCAGAATCCAATGGAAACACAACAGGGCATTTATTGAAGCAGATCTGAACATGGGCAGTGACTCCGCACTCAGGAGACAGTACAGTCCTGAGTATTCTAGAGTAGTGTTTATAGAGGGAAAAACCACAAGTAGGAGTCACAAGCTTTGGCATTACTCATAAGGTCTTGGGGTAGTTGATATTTAACCTGACTGGCTATGGGGAGCAGGGAAGTACACAGTTGAAGGGTAGGGTCGTAAAAAGTGCATCAGGCATGGTTAAGGCATGTGGTTAATAGTTGTCATCAGTCATACCCAGGGAGAAGTTCAATCTGTTTCAGGAAGTTGGGGTCATGGAGAGGGCATAAGAGGGGTGGTCTTAGTTTAGTTCAAATGTGGCCATCACAATACCTGTCAATAAGGGCTGTTAATAGGGAGTAGAACCAGTTCAAGAGAAAGAAGTGTGTTGCAATCAACAAGGCTGAAAGGAGTTGGAGAATTGCAAAGTGTTCTGACATCAGACATAGAGATGCAGTTTGGAGTTTGCCCAGCTGACTTTTGGTCTTTGTTTGGTCCAGTATTTCCTTGCTATGCTCCCTACCCTGCATTTTATATATGTTAGAAGTATGGGATCTACTTTATTTGAATTTTACAGGTGATTGATGTTAAGAGATTACATAAATCTTAGAAGATATTTTGAACTTTGGGCTTTTAAATATTGTTGAGACTGTGAAAGACTATGGGGACATTTGAAGTTGTACAAAAAGCATTTTTAATTATGATATTGTTGCAAGCTTATGGGTACCAGGGAGTAGAGAGTGGTAGTTTGCTTTCAATTAGCCCCCATATTCTCATAGTAAATGGTACAATTAGGAGATGTAGTTTTGTTGTAGAGGATATAGCCTTGTTGGAGGAAGTATGTCACTGTGGTAGTGGGCTTTGAGGTCCCCTATGCTCAAAATACTGACTAGTGTCTCAGTCAACTTCTGGTTGCCTACAGATATAGGACATTCAGCTGCTCCTCCAGCACCATATGTACCTGCATGATACCATGAAATCTCAAAGCAGTTTTGGTTTGTATTTCCAAGATGGCTAAGGATATTGAACATTTTAAAAAGTGTTTCTCAGCCATTTGAGTTTCCTCTTTGAGAATTCTGGTTAGAGCCCTACCCCAGTTTTAAATTAGGTGTTTTTGAGACAGGTTTTCTCTGTGTAAATAGCCCCGACTCTCCTGTAACTTGCTCTGTAGACCAGGCTGGCCTCAAAATCAGATCCATCTACCTCTGCCTCCCTAGTTCTGGGATTAAAGGTGTATGCCACCACTGCCCAACTTAGGTTGTTTTCTTGATGTCTAATTTTTTGAATTATTTATATATTGCTGGTGCCAGATCAGAGGAACAGCTGATGCCAACTGCAGTTGGGGATGTTGACCCATCAGTAGCAAAGCACTGATGGGTGAATCTCGGATAGGCGAGGCCCCTAGGGTTTTGGCCCCAGAATGTTTCTTGTTATTTCTGTGTCTTTACATATTTGCTGCTGCCATTTTTCTCTGGCATTTGGCATGGTGGGGGGGAGATCACCATTGCCTTTAATGTAGTGTGATTATCTTATTGAAATATCCCATTCTACTGAACATTTTTTTACCTATTGATTATATGAAGATGATTTCCTCTTAAGCTGTACTGCCTCTGATAAAGCAGGGGTTTCAGAGGATAGAAAATAAGAACAAGGAAGTGTCACACAACTGGGAGTTATGAGTTTCTCTTGACAAGATGGATACACTATATAAACTGAGAAACAATTTAGTCCCAGAAGATAGGCTAACTCAAGTTCTTTTCATTTAAATGTTGGAAAGCATGTTCATAGGTTTGGGTATGCATCATAGATAAAACAAAGTTTTAAATAATGACTTAACGTTAGGTTAAGATGTTTTTGCCAATTGCTTTGGAAACCATTTTTTACTTTTAATAGCTGAGCGAGGGCTTGTTGAGGTCAGGAAGCAGGAACAATGGTAGCCTGGCCACTACTGCTGCCATGACTTTTTTACTATGATGTGTTGGTGATGATTAATTCCTTTTACCTATTTCTATCCTCAGTTTCCTGCTATGATTTAATAAAAATAAACTGTTGATGAGTGGGTATCCACCCTGAGGACTTATAGAATAATTGATTTCCAACACAAAGCCTTAGATTTATGATTCTCTTAAGACTTTTTTTTTTTCGAGACATGGTTTCTCTGTAGCTTTTGGAGCCTGTCCTGGAACTAGCTCTTGTAAACAGGCTGGCCTAGAACTGAGATCTGCCTGCACCTGCCTCCCGAGTGCTAGGATTAAAGGCGTGCACCACCACCACTCGGCAAGACTTTTTATAAAATTACCTTTTAAGGTAAATAATGAAGTGATTGATCCTTTCCTTGGAACCACAATATGACCTGTCAGTAAAAGAACTGACTGAGAAGAGTTTGCTTGTCTACACGTTGTTAATCTCTAACAAGTTGCTTGGGTATAAATGTATGTGGGTTCTTGGGACAAGTGATTTTTCATCTGTAATATATATTTAGTCATGTAATCAGTGTGGAAAACATGCTGTTTTTTATTTGTAGTCATTCACTTGAAAAGTAGAAGGTAACTACATGTAATTTTTATATTACTTGAAAATTTTTGTTGGAGTATATAAGGTGCAAGAAAAAATATAGACACAAGAGACAGAAAACAACAGGAAAGATGTAGAAGGAAACATTGAAGGAAGGTCAAGATAGACAGGAGGGAAACATAATATAAGAGGGGCTGGAGAGATGGCTCAGCGGTTAAGAGCAATGCCTGCTCTTCCAAAGGTCCTGAGTTCAATTCCCAGCAACCACATGGTGGCTCACAACCATCTGTAATGAGGTCTGTGCCCTCTTCTGGCCTGCAGGCACACAGACAGAATATTGTATACATAATAAATAAATATTAAAAAAAGAATATAGGAGAACAAGCAACAAAAATAATAAAAAGAACTAAGCTTTGTCCTTCAGAAAAGTCCTTGTGTGTCTATTCAGGAGTTTGCCTACTTTGCATCTCCTCTTCTGTTTCTCTGACTGGCTGAAGGCATGCCACCCTAGGTGAGATTCTGAAATGTTGATGTGTGTGTGTGTGTGTGTGTGTGTGTGCGTGTGTGTTTTGCTTTGTCAATGCCACTAGAAAGCTAAGTTTTACTCCCTCGTATAAAAAAGACAAGTTGAGAAATTAGTTTGCCAACTCTGTGGATCCCCCTCAGCCCCTGAGCTGCTAAAGACTGGTCTTCATGGCAGCAATATTATGAGTATTAGCCTTTGTAATGGTTTGAAAGATGGCCCAGAAAAAGAACAGCACTATTAGGAGGTATGGCTTTATTGGATTAGGTTTAGCCTTCTTGGAGGAAGTGTGTCATTGTGGGTATGGAATTTGAGGTCTACTATGTTCCAAGTACTCATAGGGTCACAGTTCACTTCCTGTTGTCACTGATCGATGCAGACAACACCATGTTTCTCACCATAATGTATTAAACCTCTGTAATGAAAGTCACCACTTGGATTAAATATTTTCCTTTATAAGAGCTGCCATGGTCATAGTATTTCTTCACAGCAATAGAAATCCTAAGACAGCCCCTCTGTCCAATGAGGGGTTGGTTAAAATCTTTTCCCATACTGTACTCTGTCTCCTTTCTGAATGATGGTGTCCTTTGCCATATAGGAGCTAATCAGTTTCTTGAGATACAATTTATTAATTCTTGGTTTTAGTGCCTGTGCTATCCATGTTCTGCTCATATATACAGCCATCTTCCCCATGCCAATGAGATCAAGGCTATTCCCCACTTTCTTTTCTATCAGGTTCAATGTATCTGGCCTTATTTTAAGGTTATTGATCCAGGCAGGGTGATAAATATGGACCTATTTGGATTCTTCTACATGCAGTCATCAATTTTGACCAGCACCATTTGTTGAAAAAAATGTATCTTTTATAGAAAAAAAAAACACCAAAATTTTTACACGCATCGAAACTACTTCAATATCTTGATATTTTGAATGTTTCTGAAGTAAACATGGGTGAGCAAATTTCTCTGTGCTATGCTGACTTATATACCTTCATAAGCAGCTCTTGCCACCACTTTCTCTCTCCAGTTTCCCAATCCACTTCTGACTCTGGCTCAGTCTGCCTTCAACATAGCTCTTCTCCCTCTCCCAGGCTGCCATGGACCTGCTCTTCACCACCACCATCAGCTTAAATCAGAGCTGGATATAACAGAAACATCAATGTGAAGTGAAAAATGAAACACTCAGTAAGTCTAATAGTAACTCAAGTTTGTGTTTTCATTTCTTTGAGTGATCAAATTCCCATCTTATCATCAAGCCCTGATGTTTGTTTCTCCCTCTTGTATCTTGGTGATTAAATTCTCGGCACTCACATGTGCACCAAGATTCACTCTCTGCCCAGTCAGTATCCATACTACATGATGTACTATTTCAGTTCACATTTCAACAAACAGCAATACTGAGAACACCTTAATGTTAATAAACAATGTTTCCATTAGCTGGCTACTAAATCCCTGAACCATTTATGTAATGGTATGGCTAAATACACTGCAACACATTTCTTGGCCTAAGTCTAAAATGTCTGAATCTATTTTTAATATCAATATTCTAATATAGTGCTTCAGAGTTGGAATAAGTACTTCCCCATCTTTTCTCAGTACTTCAAAATGATCTTCAGGCACATTTCTGAGGATTTCTAAGGCATACACGAGCATGTACACATTGTCTTCTTCACAGGTCATCTGTTTCATAATTTACTCATATTTGTATGGATCAACTTACACATGAAATGAAACTGGAAGTAAGTCTTTATTAAAGCCATTTTCATGAGATTAATTTCATGATGAATTTTCTGGTATATCTACATTATGGTTACTGAAAAGCCTTAACAAAAAGTTGAAATTGAATTGTTTAGGGATGGCTTGTAGACTAGAATTTCTAAGGTAAAAGAGGAAACAAGGATACAATGATGCTCAATATTTGCTCATGGGCACCAGTGTTCAGAGGTTCATTGGAGCATAACTGAATCACAGGGTCTAAGCATTTAGAGGCATGCATAGACACAGCCCATTTTGTAATGTCTCTGACAGTTTTATAGGCATAGTTTCATTTGCCCCTTTGGAAACTGCTCTCTCTTCTCCCTGAAAGCAAAGAAAGCAGCCTCCTCTCTGAGGCTCCATAAGCCTATGTGTTCTGTCTGTGTTGAGCTCCATTAACTAGACCAGGTACAACTATGGCAGTAAGTCTAGAGCAGTGAGCACCAACAAACTTCCCTAGTATAGTTGACTCAAATACTTCCTCTGTTATCATTTTTCTGGTGTACATGCGATTTTGAAGAATGGGGTCAGCACATGTTGCATGAGAGTCATTT
This sequence comes from Alexandromys fortis, assembly GCF_014885135.2. Classification (NCBI taxonomy): domain Eukaryota; kingdom Metazoa; phylum Chordata; class Mammalia; order Rodentia; family Cricetidae; genus Alexandromys; species Alexandromys fortis. Next base: position 30,106 of record NW_026068300.1, read on the forward strand.
CCTGGGTAAATGTAAAATACATACGCAACTAACCACCCAAATGGGGACTAACAACAGGAACAAATATGGATGCCACTGAAACTCATGTTGTTAAACCAATGAGTTTAATTACAGGTATATGGAGGAATGTTGCAAAATATTTTAATACACTGTGCAAAGATGTGTTATCGTAATTGGTTTAATAAGAAGTTAAATGGCTTATAGCGAGGCAAGAATAGGTGGAACTTCCGGAAAAGAAAAGAACTGGAGATGATGCTAACAAGACTCAGAACAACTTAGAGATACAGAATGAAAGGGGGAAAAAGCCACATGGTAGCATGTAGACTAAAAATATGGGATAATTTAAGATATAAGAGCTTGTTAGGAAAAAAACCTAAGGTATAGGCAGAGGTTCCAAAAGTAGTAAGTCTCTGTGTCATTATTTGTGAGCTTGCAGCTCAAAGAAAAATGTGGCTACTGAGGAGCCATTTATAAGGACAAAGGGACTTAAAGGTAATTACCAGCATGAAACTTCAACATAGATTATGAACACTAGACACCAGGAACACACTGCCATCTGCAGATGTACCCACAGGTTAAAGGGTGCCCTATCTTCCTGGCTCAATTCGTTTAAGCCTTATCTAAGGAGCATGATTGGTGTTTCGGGAGTTAAACAAAGTAAACCCTGTCAAATTCTGGAACTTCTTGAAGCTATTGAGTGGTTTATTTCCTGTCTTAATCAGCTTCCTTTCAGGAAAGAATGCTTTACTATACAGGAAATACCCACATAACAGCATATTACTCAGGCTTCTTCATTTTGTATTCATTATGAAATATTTGAAGTTAAAGTATGTTATGAAGAATTTTTTCCACACTGTCACATTTTCAGAATTTCTCTTCAATATTAACTTTTTGATATTTACTAAGAGTTGAACATTGCTTAAAGGCTTTCACAAGTTTCTCGTGTTCACAATGATTCTCTAGTGAAGCCCCTCTAGTAGTCCCTAAGGATATAGCTTGGAAAAAGCACATGCCACATTACTTACTTTGGCAACTTTTCTCAACAGTATGTATATTTTATGTTGATGTTTTATTAGACGTGAGTGTCAAATAAAGTCTTTGCCCCATGCAACACATCTGAAAGGTTTCTTACCTCTATGAATTTTCTGAGATATGAGTCAGTAGTAAAGGATTTCTCACATTCACTACATTTGTAAGGTTTCTCTTCTGTATGAACTATTTGATGTACTCTAAGATATGATCCACTGGTAAAATATTTGTCACATTTATTGCATTTGTAAGGTTTCTCTCCTGTATGAATTCACTGATGGGTTTGAAGTCGTCATTTCCATATAAAGCATTTGCCACATTCATTACAATTGTAGGTTTCTCTCCTGTATGAATTCTTTGGTGTTCTCTAAGTTTGAATTTCAGGCTAAAGCATTTGCCACACTCATTGCATTGATAAGGTTTCTCCCGAGTATGGATTTTCTGATGTTTCTTTAGAAGTTGTTTCTTGACAAAGGATAGGCCACATTCACTACATTTGTAAGGTTTCTCACCTCTATGAATTTTCTGATGCAATCTAAGATATGAGCTAGTGGTAAAGGATTTCTGACATTCACCACATTTGTAAGGTTTTTCTCCTGTATGAAATTTCCTATGTATTCTCAGATAGGACCCACTGGCAAATGACTTGTCACACTCACTGCATTTGTAAGGTTTCTCACCTGTATGAGTTCTCTGATGCAACTGAAGAGATGAACAACTGGTAAAGGATTTCTTACACTCACTGCATTTGTAAGGATTCTCTTCTGCATGAATTTTCTTATGGCTTTTAAGATCCGAATCAACTGAAAAGCATTTCTCACACTCACTACATTTATAAGGCTTCTCTCCTGTATGAACTGTCAGGTGTCGTCTTAGCTGTTGTTTCTGGATAAAGCCTTTGCCACATTCACTACATTTGTAGGGTCTCTCACCTGTATGAATGTTCTGATGCAATTGAAGAGATGAACTACTGCTAAAGGATTTTTCACATTCACTACATTTATAAGGCCTATTTCCTGTATGGTTTGTCTGATGTCTCCTAAGTTGGTGCTTCTGAATAAAGGACTTGTCACATTCACTGCATTTGTAAGGTTTCTCACCCGTATGGATTCTCTTATGCAGTCGAAGAGATGAATTACTACTAAAGAATTTCTTACATTCACAGCATTCGTAAGGATTCTCTTCTGCATGAATTTTCTGATGGCTTCTAAGATCTGAAGCAACTGAAAAGGATTTCTCACATTCACTACATTTATAAGGCTTCTCTCCTGTATGAATTGTCAGGTGTCTTCTTAGCTGTTGTTTCTGGATAAAACCTTTTCCACATTCATTACATTTGTAAGGTCTTTCACCAGTATGGAATTTCTGATGCTGTCGAAGAGATGAACTACTACTAAAGCACTTCTTACACTCACTGCATTTGTAAGGATTCTCTTCTGCATGAATTTTCTGATGGTTTCTAAGATCTGAAGCAACTGAGAAGGATTTCTCACACTCACTACATTTATAAGGCTTCTCTCCTGTATGAACTGTCAGGTGTCTTCTTAGCTGTTGTTTCTGGATAAAGCCTTTGCCACATTCACTACATTTGTAGGGTCTCTCACCTTTATGGATGTTCTGATGCAATTTAAGATATGAACTACTGGTAAAGAATTTGTCACATTCACTACATTTATAAGGTTTCTCACCTGTATGGATGTTCTGATGCAATCGAAGAGATGAACTACTAGTAAAGCATTTGCCACATTCAACACATTTGTATGGTTTCACACCTGTATGAATGTTCTGATGCAATCTAAGGTATGAAGTACGGGCAAAGGCTTTCCCACACTCAGTGCATTTATAAGGCCTCTCTCCAGTATGAATTGTCAGATGTCTCCTAAGATGGTCTTTCTGGGAAAAGGATTTGTCACATTCACTACATTTGTAATTCTTCTCCCCTGTATGAAGTTTCTGATGAGTTTTTAGATGTGTCTGCTGGGTAAAGCATTTGCCACATTCCCTACATTTGTAAGGTTTCTCTCCAGTATGAATTCTTTGATGTGCTTTAAGTTTAGCTTTCTGAATAAATGCTTTATCACACTCAGTACATTTGTAAGGTTTTTCTCTTGTGTGAATCCTCTGATTTGTTTTAACACCTGAGGCAGTGGAAAGGGATTTGTCACATTCATTAAATCTATCATGTTTCTCTCCGCTATGGTTTCTATCATAGTATTCAAGGTGTGACAATGTGTAAAAATTACTACACTGCTTGCATTCATGAGACTTATCTCCTCCATGAATTTTCTGATGCTTTTCAAGATCTGAGCAGCAAATGAAGCAATTATCATAATCAGTAAATTTGTAAGTTTCCTCTCCAGTGTGGATTCTGTAATATCTTTTAAACTCTGATGAATTATAAAAGCACTTACTATTTTCTATACAATTGTAGGGTTTGTCTCCATAATGGATGTTGTTATGTACTTTGAGTTGTGGTAAATGCAGAAAGATATTGCTATATTCTGTACATTTATAAGGTTTCTCCTCTGTATGAGAACCTTGATATCTACTGAGAATTGAGTATGTCTTGAAACATTTCTGGCATTGCTGTGGTTCCTTTCCACTGTGGATTTCTTTCAGTATGAGATTATGATTAGAGTCAAAAGAGTTATCATTCTAGGTATTTTTTTGTTCTTCCTTTCCAGAATAGATTTGTTGATTTTGACTGATGTTGGAACAGAAATTTAAACAGCTTCCACAGTCCTCACAGTTGGAGGGTTCTTCTTCTGTGTTCTCACTTCTTTGCCTATGCACGTGACTATGGACATTATGCTTTGAGCAAAGGTGAAGGTCCTTATATTCAACACATATGTGATGGCTATCTGGAAAATTAACACAATTAAGAATTAGAGCAATTGATTCATGAGTAACAGATTCAATAACTAAAATTATCTAAGAAAGGTAAACTAAAAATTCTTAAAAATAGAGTTTCAAGCAAATGTCTTCTGCATTTAACTATCATTATATGGAAGCTCAGAAGAACCTCCACTCAAACCACAAGGAAGGCTAATAACCTTTTCACTCTTTTCTAAACTTTCTACAAGGTTTGTAAACTTTGTAGAAAAGAATGAGCAATAATGAACTCTGAGAAGGATCACATAAGATCCCTATGTTCTTGTGTATGTTTCTGAGACACAGTCACATCATGTGCCTTCTTTGGTTAGGAACTCACTTTGTAACCCAGGCTAGAATGAAACTCACCTCTTGTTTCTTCCTCCCTATTGCTATGATTAAAACCATGTTAAGATTAAATATAGAGACCACATCTCAAACAACAAATAAATAAACAAACAAAAACAACAAGTTCACCCCCAAAAATCTTTCTTTAATTTAAAATCTCTCTTTTTAAGGGATCTAAGTGGGATGCATGGATTTCCTTGGGAAGGGGAAATAGAATGGATACTGAGAGTGGAATGGTGGTGGTGGGAATGCAAACAGGAGAGATCAGTTTGGAGGGAAGAACACAAGGAAGAGAATACAGGAAGAGAAAACTGGAATTGTAGGACACTGGCATGTGTGATGTCTATGTGTAAATCTAGTACAGTAGTAGCTCTCAGGATTGTATGAGGGTGACCCCAGAGAGAACTCCTAGAAACAGAGGATTCAGAGTTTGAATTAGCCATCCTCTGTAACCAGGTAAGGCTTAAAATGATGGGACTGGGACACCAGATCAGACACAAAACCTTCCACTTACAATCTATCCCACCTGTAAGATGTGCTGGGGTAATGGAGGAACAGAATTTGTGGGCGGGGCCAACCGATGACTGGTCAAATTTGAGGCCCTCACCATGAAGGGAAGCCCATGCCCAATACTGCCTTGATAACCAGTAACCTGAGGCTAGATAGTCAAAAGACCTATGATAGAAAAAATTCAAATTAATTATTTCTAATGATATTCTTATACAGTCATACATTGGCACCTAGTCCAATTGTCATCAAAGTGGCTACCAGCAGCATCTGACAGGAGCAGATGCAGAACCCATAGCTAAACATTACAGAGTTCAAATTGGAGATCTCCATTAGGTCTGTCCCCCTGGAGCTCAGCGAACTCCAAGGAATAAGAGCAAGAAGTGAGGGAGTCAGAAAGGTTGAGGACACCAGGAAAACACAGCCTACAGACATCAACTAGGAGGGCTGACCACCTGTCAGAGACTGAAAGGGCAATCATGGAGACTGCATGGGTCTGTTCTAGGTCCTCTACATATATGTTACAGTTGTTAGCTTGGTGTTTTTCTGGGACTCCTACTAGTGTGAGTGGGGGCACCTCTGACTCTTTTGACTGCTTTCCTCCTACTGGACCCTTTAGGGACCGTCTCATCTTACTTGGTTGACTCATCCAATCTTAATATGAGGAACTGTGTCTAGCCTTACTTTCTTTGTATATTTATTTTTGTTTTCAAGACAAAGTTTCTCTGTGTAGCACTGGCTATCCTGAAACTCATTCTGTAGACCAGGCTGGCCTTGAGCTCTGAAATCTGCCAGCCTCTGCCTCCCAAGTGCTGGGATTAAAGGGGTATGAACTAATGTCCTGCTATGTATAATCTTATTGCATCTAGTTATACTGTGTTGAGATCTCTGGAAGGCTTGCTCCTTTATGAAAAGAAGTGGAAAATGACTGGAGCTGAGGGAGAAGGGAGATTGGAGGAGATGGGAGGAAAAAAAAAGGAAGGGAAAGTGGGACTGGGATGTATTAAAAAGAAACAAATAAAATTCTCCTGTTTTTAAAACTCAGAAATAGGAGAAGAGTTTAATTCAATAGTAAATACAAAAATTACACAGTAACTGTAATATCTGTCCTTGCCGTAAATATTCAATTGTCTTTGAACTTTGAGGTTTTCGTTAAAAACAAGGAAGAGGGCTGGAGAGAATCAGCAGTCTCACATTCGTTACTCTTCCAGAGAACATAGAAAATGTAAAGGACTATATTGATAACCAGTATTTCCCTTATTTCTAATAGTCTCTAGACAGTTCAGGGAGTTTACATATATACAAGTAGGTAAATACACATGATAACCCAGAATTCTACAAGAAGAGCATTTTTACCTATAAAGACTAGATTGCTGTAATTCTCCAACATCACATCCACATACAAAGCCCTCTGAGCAGAGTCCAGGCATTCCCACTCCTCATGGGAGAAGTCCACAGCCACATCCTGAAATGTCAACAGACCCTGTAATGGATAATTAATTAAACATTTACCATGAACTGCTGGACAAAATGCTTTCCTAGGTAAAAGACAACTAAAAAGTTAGAGATATTTTGTGATATAGGTGAGTTATGGATATTAGTCAAACACCAGTTTTCTAAATGTGCTCCAGAGATGACTCAGAAGTTAAGAGCCCCGGCTGCTCTCCCAGAGGACCATAATTTGACTCCCAGTACCCAGACGGCAGCTTTCTAGTTCCATAATATCCAATGTTCTATACTAAATATAGGCAGGAGACACAGGCAGCATTCACACATTTATTCAGCCAAATATACAAAAATGAAAGTTAATTTTAATAAAAGATACTTTCTATAATACTCATACTCTATATTATATTTCATATCTCTGTAAAAATAGGATAGCATAATAGTACCGCAACCAGCAAATTTGTAAGTAATATAAGAAGATACACACTTAAGGTCTAGATGCAAAAATGTACCTTTACAAATGCTATCTTGAAATCAAAGATGTTCACACAGTCATATCTCACAAGGAAAAGTTAGGATGAGCAAAAATGCTTCTAAATTCTACAACTCTCAATCTTGCTCAAATATGGATGCTGTCTCTTTCCAGTTAGGCCTCATATGACTCTATTCTAGATTCTCAGTTCAGATCCTGAGCCCTAGTTATAAAGTTGCACGCTTTCTAGAACAAAGAGGTAGAATATGGAATGCAAAATTCATGGATGAATTAAGTTAGAGATTTTTCTTTAAATAGTAAAGAGTATGACATCAGATGTATACATCTAACATTCCAAACAACTCATAGAATCAACTGTTCTGAAGTTTTTTATAAAAATATTTGCAGTCATGAAACAGATAAATCTGCCATAGACAATGTTAATATTATCCAAATATTTCTAAAAGCAGACATACCCAATACAGATAATAACAATTTCAGAAATTCAATGAGGTTTTATTATAGGATGAGAAAAATATTTACAAATAAACATTGTATGTGACAATCCATTCAGATGAAATAAAAGGTTTTATGTGTTTGAAATGAATGTATTATGTGTGTGAGAATTATTCTAATTATCTATTGGTTTTGACTATATTACTGCTCATGAGATTGGCACACTTGACAATTTCTTTTTTAAAAAATATTTATTTGTTTATTTATTTATTTATTTATTTATTTATTTATTTATTTATTATGTATACAATATTCTGTCTGTGTATGCCTGCAGGCCAGAACAGGCCACCAGACCTCATTACAGATAGTTGTGAGCCACCATGTGGTTGCTGGGAATTGAACTCAGGACCTTTGGAAAAGCAGGCAATGCTCTTAACCTCTGAGCCATCTCTCCATCCCCACACTTGACAAAACAATCTTCAAATTTCAACTCTATTCTTTTCTTCAGTGTTTAAACTCAATTGTCTAACAGGATTCTGGGTTGCATAGATAAGAATCATTTATGATTCCTCCTTCATTTTTCCAAAAATAGAAGACACAGGGATATAAACTGGTTCTATATTGAGTGTGTACCACAAATGTAAATCTGGGGGGCTGGAAAGATGGCTCAGAAATAAAGGGCTTTTGCTGTTTTTGCAGAGAAATTTTACTTCATTCTATCTACACACAGGGTATCTCAATACAGTACCTGACTCTAGTACCAAGTGTTAGGGGTCCACAGGCATCATGCAGGAAAACATGCAGATAAATACTCACATACTTAAATTAAAATATTTTTAAAGAATGAGAAGAAAACGTGTCCACTGCATCAATTTTTCAAAGTCTCTACATACTTAATATACTTATACTATAGCTCCAGGGAAAGAAAAAAACTTAGGATTGGGGGAACAAACCTTCTTCCTCCAAAAGAAGAGAGTGAAGTCAGTACAAGGGACATTCATTAACATATAAAAATTGATGGCATATACACAGTACCAAGTCAATGTTCTTTAGAAAATTCTTACTGATATGTTGAACATGTTACAATATAGAGGTAGAGACAGTAGTGCTTATATCCTGTCTGAAAATTAAAATAAAAGTCAAAATTACTATTTTGTGTACTGAGAACACTGCACATTTTTTATCAAGAGAATGAAATGAACAGGATCTCTCTTGAAATGAAAAGATGTCAGGTGTCAACACCCATCATCGTGTGACATCAAATGTGAAAGAAAATCCAGTATATTGAAATTTGCATCTCCTCATAAAACATCAGTTTTTATGGCAAGAATACGACACACATTCCTTCCACTATCTGTGCTTTATGAGGCGCTGAAATATTTAGTACTTCATGACAGAGTGTCTAAGTCTACATTTCCATAAATTGCTCAGTGATGTCAGTCAAAGTTTCTTGTACTTGCATGGCTATTTTCATAAACCTGGATTTAGAAAACTGATCTATGCTGAACATGAAACCTTCCTTCCTCACTAATATATAAGGACACAAGTTCATCCTGTATAGGAAATGGTCCTCAACATAATTTTTTGATCATCAATTACAATAGGATCTCTTTCAGTATTATAGGTCTTAAACCTTAAAAATAATATGTCCTCATTGAAATAACCAAGGGAGGCTACAATGGGATAAAAATATGATACAGAGCTGAAAGATTTAAGGACTTAATCTTGACAATCAGAAAAGAAAATGAAAAAAAAAAAAAGAACACTAGAAAATAAACACTTTAGATAATTTAGTGACTTGGATAGGAATGGCCCCATAGGCTCAAAGATTTGAATGCTTTGTCACCAGGGAGCGGAACTATTAGGAGGTGTGGCTTTGTTGGAGTAGGTGTGGCCTTGTTAGAGGTTTTTAGAAGCTCAAGTCAAGTCCTTCCTTCTACCTACTGATCAAATGTAGAACTCTTGGCTTCTTCTCCAGCACCATGTTAGCCTTCACGATATCATGCTTGCTGCCATGACAATAAAGGTCTAAACCTCTGAACCTATAAACCAGCCCTAAATTAAATGTTTTTCTTTATAAGAGATGCTGTGGTCATGGTGTCTCCTCACAGTAAGACAGATAACAATATAATACAATATAATAGGAAAAGAAATAAAGGCTCACATAATTTCAATAATGAAAACAATTTTCAAAGAAATGCAGATATAACACTGACCTGGGGTAGATTTATAGGACAATCATCCATTCTTTCTGTTGGTCTTCTCTCAGTTTCTGTCTCTGGAACAAACACCAGAACTTTTCTTGACATTTCACATCACATTATCAAAAATACAAAGCTAAAATTAACACAATGTTACACATGACGCCAAAACAGGTAAGAATACCAAACCCCCAAAAGATACTAAAGGATGTCACAACATTCCTACAGAGAGGGGAACATGGAAGGATATACTTTGAGTGTATCATTGCACCCAGAAACATGGGCTCTTAAAATTCACGGAGGGAAATTCACTTGAAGAAAGTTTGAAATAACACAGATTATGCACTCAAGAAGCACTGCAGTTGATAATTAGAGCCAAAGTATACACGGAAAACTCAGAGGGAAACTATCAAGGACAACACAGGAAATAAGACATTTAACATAGAGAATAGATAGAGAAGAGCTAAAGAGTAACTACCATGTCCAAAACACAAACACTAATAGTAAATCACTATTTCAATCTGGAGGAAAAATACTGATGACACCTGGTGATGAAATGGACCAATCCTACGCTGATCCCTCATGATTTGCAGGAACTGCTCTATTTGTTTCCCTCATTGAAATAACAGGCAGCTGCAAATTTCTTATGACCAAATTTAAACAATAGTTGAAAACAAATCCATGTAAATGAAAAACCAAACTCTCTCAGAACCAACCACAGATATATTTATCAATTACACTAAAGAATGACCACTAAATGAATCTAGAATATTCATGCTTTCATCAACAAAATAAGACAATAAAATGAAAATCAGCTTGTCACTCTAAAATCTACACTATGAAGCACAATTAATAAAAAGTCAGAGAGAGAGAGAGATTGGGATTCAACCTGAAGGTCCGCAAAGCAAAGCAGCCAGACACTGGCTCTTACCTCAACCTCAGTCCAAAAGAGCACTCCTGCCTCCAGGAACATCAGAATGAGACTGTCTGAGAGCTGTTTCTTCCCATTTTATAATGCTCTCTAGTTCTGGGATTAAAGGCGTGCACCACTGGGATTAAAGGCATGCACTGCCCAGTTTCTAAGGCAACTAGTGTGGCTACTGGGATTAAAGGTACATTATCACTGTCTGGCTGGAAGACTGACCAGTGTGGCTGTCTTACTTCCCTGATCCCCAAGCAAGCTTTATTTATTAAAATACAATTGAAATGACACTACAATAATATGACAGAATAGGTGAGAAATTGTCAGTTTTGACAAAGGAAATAAAAATATTTCATTAGTTTTACTCATCTTACTCAGAAGAAATCAGAGGACACATGAATGGAGAATTCATATTTTTAAACTAACAAAAGGGGAAGAACCTGAGAGCAATAATAGAAACAGTATGTGTCCTCCCTATAGGTGGTTCCATGAGAACATAAGTAGAATTCACAACAGCAACATGAAATTGGACAGCAATATAGTGATGATGGTGAAATGCAACATGAGAAAGAACTTCCAGTGAATAACATCACATAGGGTCAGCTCTCCACAGAGAAGAATATGCATGAGCTTTAGGGACCTGAGGCTCAGCTGCAAACCTTGTGATTTATTTCTCAATGCATTCACAGATTAACCACATGAAAGAGGCTGTAGGCTGTGGCTTACGCCACGATTAACACTCAGGCCTTAATCCAAGTTTCCTGATGCAGATGCTGACTCCTTTTGGGCCATCATGAACCATTTAGAGAAGAAATGTGTCCTCTTTCTACAGCACATCTTACTGATAGGTGCGCAGATTTCAGAGCATTGGAATCCCATAGTAGAAATTAATGATACAGACTCAAAGAAGAATACAAGGAGTCAACGCAGACTTACTGCAGTTAAAAAATAAAAGCAAAAAAAAAATTAAAAAAAAACACATATACAAAACATTTTTATACATTTTCTGAATAGGAAAATGAATCCCACATGTAATAAAATCTAAAATGAGACATTGCAATGTATGTCAATAATGCCAGTGTTACCTTATGGAGTGTTATGGAGCGTCATACACAAATAAATCAGAATAGAAAAAGGATGTGTTCTTTAGAAACAAGGAAAGAAACCAGCCTTCTGTATCATGAAACAAGAACAGTATTAAGCCAATGTTGGGCTTGATGAAGTCGGTGTTTCCTTTAACAGTGTCTGTGGATTGAACAAATTCAGCACAGAATCTTCTAATTCCTATAGAAAAAAACTCTACTAACCCTCCACAGAGAATACTGCAAGAAACGTAAAGAAAAGGAATGCAACAAAGTCATCACACAAAGCTGCTTTATTTTGATACACAAAGCAAGCAGACAACAACAAAAAATATGAGCATAGGAAAAAAAATTCAGACCACTTTCCAAGACATTATTGTCTCTGATAAATGTGGAAATGGAATGCAAGGATTTCATGCAAGAAATGCAACAGCCACAAACCAATCCATTCAAGGAACAAAATACACAGATTCAGTGAGAGAGGATACATGATCATGTCAATAGATCAATGGAAGATCTGTGGGAAAATGTGACATTTATTCAGTATAAAACTAAAGAATATGAGGAGAAAAGTAACAGCTCAGCATAAAGAATACAAAAGAAAAAACCTAAACCTGACATTACGCAGAACGAGGACAGATACCATCATTCTGCTCTAATCATAAAAAGGAACAAAGATGTCCACTCCCTCCACACTAACTCAACAGAGTGCATCCAAGTTCACCCAGAGCAAGGAAAGAAAATTTTCAATGCTTAAAATGAAGACACTGAGAAAGGCAAGTTGTCCCAAGTTACAAGAAATGTAATTCTGAAATTCCATATCTTTCATGTTCCAAGAGAAACCTCAGATCTGAAAACAGTCTCAGGAAGCCATATAAAATCCACAAACAGCATTGCTTTTTCTATATTCCAATAGAAGATGCTGAGAAATCAGCAAACAACTTATAGTGTCTAAAGATGTCTTGAAATCCTGGTGTAGCATTCAAACCACTAAATGCACTCTGCAGATTGCTAGGAGAGATGATCAGAGTCCACAGACAATGAATGACACTGTGTACTGCAAAGTCAACTTCCCAAGCATATTATGCCATTAGTATAATACAGCCAAGACTATTTTGTAGGTAACAGAAAGCTTTCTGGTGTGATCTAAGGGCAGTTTTACAATGGAAATATACAGATTGTTATGAAAACTGGCCAAAAGACAATGAATGGAAAGGTTACAGGCCCTAGGAGAGAATCTACGCCTGACATTTTGCAGGTTCTGCTCACACCACAGCCTGGTGCTGCTTTCAGACTCAGCCAAGGAACGCCATTTGAAACAGAAAATATTTATTCAGATACTGATGAATGCATATCCAGAGATGGAAAAACCCATATTACCACATCCAAATCTCAGGAACCATTACAAGTGGTGTGGAGGATGGGGGGTGGCGCACACCTTTAATCCCAGCACTTGGGAGGCAGAGGCAGGTGGATCTTACTGAGTTTGAGGCCAACCTGGTCTACAAAACGAGTCCCAGGACAGTCAGGGTTGTTACATGGAGAAACCCTGTCTCGAACGACACCCCCCCCACACACACACACACAAAGTCTGGAGGATGGGGTGTGAACTGGTACTGTCATATGACGTGGCAGTTGGAATTTTGAACACATGGAGAGCCAGGCTACCTGTGTAAAACCTCACCCAAAACGTACATGAAATAAAAGGGGTAAGAATGTGAAGGAAATGTGGATAACCATGGATAGGATAAAGAATAATAGGGTAATGGTGCAAGTTCTTGGGGTGAGAGTTGGGAGAAAAAGGGGAGAGCCAGGTACAAAGGCTGTTTAAAATTCAAGTGAGAAAAAACGGAGTTAGAAAGCATTGATGATTCTAAATTCCAGGATCATTGTAATAGCCACAATCTGTAGCACAAATAATAAAAAGCCAGAGACAGATATTGGGGTTCAAGATGAAGATCAGAAAAACAAAGCAGCCAAGTCACTAGAGAGCTCTTATCCCTACCAAGTCTCAGACAAAAAAAAAGGGGTGATCCTGCAACGCTCCCCAACAACCTCAGACTCCACATACTCTAGTGACTTCCTCTCTCCACCCACTCTTGTCGCCACCTCCCTAGTGCTGGGATTAAAGATGTGAGCTATTACTGCCTGGCCTCTAGAGGATTAGTTTTACCCTCTTCAGGCAAGCTTACTTACTAAAACACAAATGAACGATCACTATAAGAATCACAAAAACAAGCAAGCAAACAAACAACAAGAAAAAAGATACCACAAACTCTCTACCAGGATATTTTTCTGTATTAGTCTAACAACCATAATATCAATGAAAACATCAGGAAAAGCGCCAGTTGATATCAAAAATTTACCAACAACAGTAAGATAAGTACAACAGAATTCTGAGAGCCAGGAATGATTATGATGTTGTTGTGAATTTACAATATTTAACATTCCATGCATGGGGGATTCATGGCCAGCATCAGGATGGTAAAGAAATGTGGGCATGGCAGTGCATGAATTTTGAAGATACAAAATCAGGACATTTTCACTTGGTGCTTCACTTAGTGACCTTTACCTGTGACATTCAGCTTGAGTACTACTGTCACCTCTCTCGGAAAGAACATAAAAAAAAAAAAAATCCCTGCTCAAGTCACAGATGCTGTGCTTCAAATTCACCAATGTTTAATATGGAAGGAGAATGTGTCCCATGATTTAATTCTGTCCATGACCTCAACTTTATAACTACATTTTTCTACTTCACAGAGAAGCCATAGTGGGGTACAATAAAAAACAAATGATTTTTACATTCTTCTAACATGAAGTTCCCTGTCCAGGGCTTCAACTTAAAAACCTGTGAGCTGCTATTTCCTCAAACACAGACATGCCTCTAAACAGATATATTTTTGCACCTCAGTGACTTCTATTCAAAGGGTGCTGAGCATGTGACTCAAGCAATAAATGGGATGGGCAAGAATATCAGAGATCTTAGACACCTATAGGTCACCAGCACTTGTTTGAGCACGAACTGTATACAGTACACAAATCTCAAGCCGGTTATGTCTGGTGTTCAGAAAGAAGAGCCAGCACAGTAGGGGCTGGAGAGATGGCTCATAGGTTAACAGCACTGGCTAGTCTTGCCGAGGTGCTGAGTTTGACTCCCAGCACCCACATGGTGGATCACAACCATTTGTAATGAAATCTGGTGCCCTCTTCTGGACTGCAGACATACACACAGGAGGAACACTGCATACAAAATAAATAAATAAATAAATAAATAAATAAATAAATAAATAAATAAATTTTGAATGAAATAGAATCTGGTGAAACCAATTGAATGCCCTGTTGCTACAGTCACTTGAGCCCTTCCCTACTCCTTCCTCAGTCCCGCTAACATTTCTGGATCCTTTGCTACTGTCTCTTCTCCACATCTGGGGCTCTTTGTTCTGATTCCCAGGTGAGCAGAACTGACTGACAATATGAGACTGCACAGGAGAAAGAGATTCTTCAGAAAACACCCGGAACTTTTCATGAACAAAAATAATTGATGACAGATTCAACGCAATGCCCAGCAAAATTCTTCAAAGACGTCGAAAGAACAGTACTCAACTTCATATGGAGAAGCAAAAAAAACAAACAAACAAACAAACAAAAAAAAACCGAAGATAGCCTAACAATCCTGAACAATAAAAGAACTTCTGGAGGCATCACAATCCCTGACTTCAAACTCTACTACAGGGCTACAGTACTGAAAACAGCCTGGTATTAGTATAAGAACAGAGAGGAGGACAAATGGAACCGAATAGAAGACCCGGATATTAATCCACACATCTTCGAACACCTAATTTTTGACAAAAAAGCAAAAAATATCAAATGGGAAAAAGAAAGCCTATTTAACGAGTGGTGTTGGCATAACTGGATAGTAACATGTAGAAGAATGAAAATAGACCCATATCTATCACCATGCACAAAACTCAAGTCCAAATGGATCGAAGACCTCAACATAAAGCCAGCCACACTGAAACTCATAGAAGAGAAAGTGGGGGGCTGGAGAGATGGCTCAGTGGCTAAGAGCATTGTCTGCTCTTCCAAAGGACCTGAGTTCAATTCCTGGCAACCACATGGTGGCTCACAACCATCTGTAAAGAGGTCTCGTGCCCTCTTCTGACCTGCAGACACACACACAGACAGAATATTGTATACATAATAAATAAATAAATAAATATTTTTTTAAAAAAGAAGAGAAAGTGGGAAGTACACTTGAACGCATTGAAACAGGGGATGACTTCCTAAATATAACCCCAACAGCACNAACAGAGAACTCTCAACAGAGGAATCTAAAATGGCTGAGAGACACTTAAGGAAATATTCAACATTCTTAGTCATCAGAGAAATGCAAATCAAAACAACTCTGAGATTCCATCTTACACCTGTAAGAATGGCCAAAATAAAAAACACTGATGACAACTTATGCTGGAGAGAGTGTGTGGAAAAGGGAACACTTCTGCACTGTTGGTGGGAATGCAAGCTGGTACAACCCCTTTGGATGTCAGTGTGGTGATTTCTCAGAAATTAGGAAACAACCTTCCTCAAGACCCAGTAATATCACTTCTGTGTATATATCCAAAGGATGCTCAATTGTGCCACAAGGACATGTGCTCAACTATGTTCATAACAACTTTGTCTGTCATAGCCAGAACCTGGAAACAACCTAAATGTCCCTTGACAGAAGAATGAATAAGAAAAATGTGGTATATTTACATAATGGTGTACTACATAGCAGAAAAAAATAATGACAGCTTGAATTTTGCAGGAAAATGGATGGAGCTAGAAAACATTATTTTAAATAAGGTAAACCAGGCACAGAAAGACAATTATCACATGTATTTTTAAATCACAGGTGATTTTTAAACACAAAGCAAAGAAAGCCATCCCACAAACCATAATCCCAGAGAACTTAGACAACGATGAGGACATTAAGAGAGACTTACATCTATCTAATCTACATGGGAAATAGAAAGTAGAAAAAGACAAGATCTCCTGATTAAGTTGGGAGCATGGGGACCTTGGGGGAGGGTTGGAAGGGGGAGGGGAGAGGCAGGGAGAGGAGCAGAGAAAAATGTAGAGCTCAATAAATATCAATAAAAAATAATTGATGTGTAACACATGCCAAAGGAAGAGAAATTCTCTCTGTTTCTCTCACACGCACAGACATACACCCGCACGCACGCACACACACACATACACGTCTCTCTTTCTCTGAGCATTTCACTTTACTCTCTGAGGTGTGAGACTCATTCACACACAGTTCACACACATGCAGCGTAGTCTGCCCAGCAAGGGAGACTGCAAGAAAAAAAAAATCTCAGCTAAAAGCCCTGTGAACAGGGTCCAGGCACTCCCATTTCTGCAAAAAGCCCACAGTCACACCACTGAATGTCAAGAAACCCCGAAATAAAATACAATAGTTTGGTCACGTGTGCATGGGCAGAGTGCTTTTCTTTAACCTAGGTTACATTTTTTTGTCTGATACAGGTGAGTGATAATAATTATTCAAAAGATGCTTTCTAAAATTTTGTTTCGTAAGTATGCTAACTATAAAACACTGTGGTCTGACATACTCTGACAGCATGCATACTGCCTGGACCATGCACTTGCCTGGATCTAGGATGGAGCATGAGAACACAACATGTGGTGACGCATTTCTGAATGCAGTATTTACATCTAGACGGCATGTACCTCGAAAGAACGATGGGCAGTAAAAACTTTACTCAGCAAATGTTAATGTTTTCAGCCATAACTGGAGCCCTCGATAAAGTGTATTTTCTGATACACTTTCAAATCTGCGCTGGATCCTCATGTGATCAACACCAACAAAGCTCGGTGGGAATGCCAACTCCTCAGGGCGGAAGTCTACTCTCCCGAATAGGCAAATGGTAAAGCGGGAGTTAGAATGCACGGATGAATTTAAATTACAGGAGCTTCGGAATTGTCGCAATAGCAAGGGGAACCTTGTTTGCAAACAGCAGACAATAACACTCTATGAACAAAACTCTGGGGACAGTAAAGGTGGGAAAATCATGATAAAACACCAGTTCATAGGCTCCCAAACGTACAGACAAAGGAAAGATATCCACAACAGAATCCTGAGCAGCCTCAGCCAGCACAACCCTGGCCCCTACCCTACTGGGTCCCAGCCCCGCAGCTCCTCTGACCTGGGAGGTTCCAGGGCCCCGGGCTGCGGTTCCCGTCACGGCACTGCTGACTTTCCCAGGCCGCCCCGCGGCGACCACGACTCCGGGAGTTTTCGGTCCCCGAACACCCAGCAGTGTCTTCCCTACCCAGTTACAGACAACCGTGGTCCCGAGTTCAACACGGAATGGTGGAATTTCCTGTTCTCGAGCCTGGTTCCTTGGTGCAGCTCCTGATGGCCCCGCCCAGCACAAGGCGCTTCCGGTGACGTGCTTCCTCTAAACCCGTCTAAGGCGCGCTATTTTTTGGTTTCTGAAGTACAGGGACTGCTTCTTTTCCCTTAAACTGCTCTGATTGACAGGTGTCCCCGCCCCATCCGGGGCCCGTCCCGCCCACTCCGTCTCAGGCCGCCTTCCACCCAGCTCCAGCTGTCAGGCTGCCCTGGACCCGCTCTGCACAGCCTCCCCTCGTGCTTGCTGCCAGCCTAGAGCAGATCTGGGTCCAGGAGAACTCTGCACCCTGGTATCTGACCTCCAGCCTGGATTCTGAAACCTTCTGATACGAGTTATCCTGTGTCGCGAGCAAGAATGTAGATGCACACAGTATATGCACATAGTACACTAAAATTAGATATTATGTTGAGGGTCTTCACACAAGGTTCACACGCAAGGCTGCTCACCTGTGTGGTGCTTCTTAGCTGAAGGTCAGGCCCAGTCTCTAAAGCGATGGTTCGCATCCTAGGGAAACTTTTTTTTTTTTTTTTTTTTTTGACGCTGGGCATACAAAAATGGACTCTCCAGATGTGCAGAGCAGAGGATTGTTCTTCGTCTCTGTTTAAATACTGTCCAGTGGGAGTCAGGGAGTTTAGGACTGTGTCTGAGTGAGTGATGTCCTTAAGTTGTGGTTTCAGGTGCAGCCTTGGATGTAATGGGGATTCTTATAAGTCTAAAATGCATTTGTTCACTATGCTTATTACATCCTGCCTAACCTCTCAACTTGGAATACCAGCCTCCCGGGTTTAAAAAACACAGCAAAATGCAACAAATACCCTAAATTCTGTCCCATTCGCAAAACAAATTAAAACTAAGATTAAAAAGCATTTGGCGGGCTGGAGAGATTATGAGCATTGCCTGCTATTCCAGAGGTCCTGAGTTCAATTCCCAGCAACCACATGGTGGCTCACAACCATCTGTAATGAAGTCTGGTGCCCTCTTCTGGCCTTCAGTCATATACACAGACAGAATATTGTATGCATAATAAATAAAAAAAGCATTTGGCTCAAATCACAAACCATATCTATGGGCCCTAAGTAGAGCAAGTTAAATGATATTCAATATACAGTACTCAAAAACACTGTGTCATGTTCAAGGTGATCAAAAATGAAAAGTGTGTTTGAAGCAATTCAAATAGGATAGGAACAAAATGATTCATGGACAAGGACACATTAGCAAATAACTGAAGAAAATGAGGACAGTGTACGATATGAAAACTGAGTTCAATAAGCAGTTAGAAACACACACACACAACCCAAACTGAAATGAAACAAGAAATAAAAAATGCAATAAGGTTAATAATAATCCGAAGTGATCAATCCGTTAGTAGACAGAATATCAAGCTTGAAGATGAGGCAGAGGAGATGCATGGCTCACTCAAAGAAAATAATGAAAATAAAATGTTCCATGCAAGTAGGACTAGTTAACGGTAAAAGTGAAGTTCCGTGCGCATGTTATAACTTATTTGCAATATTTTAAATGTTTGAGACAGTAACTCACTTTGGAGAGCTTTACTGGAAGCTGCGTAGTCATTATCAACACTATGCAAATGAAGTGACACTGAAAATCCATCGTTATCCTTTCCTCTCAGACCCCCACTTTTACCAGTCAAATATCCACCACTAACTATTATCAGCTTTGACCTGGGGGAAGACATTTCAGGAACTCGGGTTTAGAAAGGAAATAAGTGTCTCTGAAAGTCGATGATCAGTCAGGCCATTAAAGACAGTCCAGTACTGAAGTCATCCTGTGCTGGGAGATGATGATGTGATGGTTGTGCTAACTCAGAGAAACAAGAGTGTTTTATGGGAAGCATTCTGTGAGTGCTTTTATGGAAAACACAGAAAATTCAATTTGAGAACTCATTGGTGGATGTAGAAACTTGTGGCTAACCAAAATGAAGAAAACAAGCAATATATATGGACACAGCCCTGAACAAGTCAGTTACACCATGCCATCTATGGCTCTGGGAATACTGAGGAAGGTGGGAAGGAGGTAAGAAAAGAAAGATGGGGACATGGCCATGACATGTTACTCTCTAGACTCCATACAGCTGCTGAATCAGTAACCCAGAGCAACTGTACTTACCTTCGCTGGGCTCACTCAAGACCAGCCCTAGTCACAATCAGTCTAGGAAGCAGAGAGGCTCACAGAGCCCCGCCTTTACCTCTCAACTGTGGCTATGGATAAATTTTAGGAGAAGGGGAATCACTGTCTTTAGTTGTGTCTCTTCTGCTGAGCCCACCAGGCTACAGCACACAGCTCCAAACCTACAGTCTCACAAGAGGTCGTGGTTAATCTTGGTGGATCAAAAACAAAAATGAACAAAAATAAACATGAAAGAGAGTTAGGGAATGTGGGAGAAAGTGATGGGGAAAGAGAAGGAGGAAGATAAGAGAAGGATGTGTATGGACCAGGATTGTACGGAGTAAGAGATCAGAGTGAGCACTAAGCAAGGTGTATCATGTGAAATGGGAAAAGGATAATAATAAAAGTTAATTTTTTTTTCATTTTGCCATTTTATCTGGTTTGATATCAGGTACTATAAACTTCATAAAGAATCTAGAAGCCTTGCTTTCATTTTACATCAAGGAATACTTTGAATAACTTCTCTGAAATTCTGACATAATTCTGTAATGAATCAATCTGCTTCTAGGCTTTTCTTTTTAATCAGGATGCATTTATTGCTGTTTCATTTTTGCTACTGCTTCTAAATCTCTTGAATTAATTCATGTTGGTTTAACTGTGGTGTGTGTTATGAATCAGAAGATTTGATAAATTCTTATGGAGTTCTTTATTTTAATTTTTAAAATTGTTTTTATTGAGCTATATATATTTTTTTTCTCAGCTCCCCTCCCTTCCTCACTCCTCCCTTTTTACCCTCTCTCAAGCTTCCAATTTGTGGAGGGCCAAAAAGGCCGAAGGTCAGAGATTTTGGGACTTGTTTTTAGTTCATTCAAGGTTATTGTGCTTCTAACAAAGGTCCCACTTAGTTGTACACCAGAGTTCTGCTCTCCCAAGGGTATTATCAACAGGTGTGACTAGTTGCCAGACCTCCTGCTTCTGAAATAGGGAAGTAGTTGGTTCCCACCTAAAACAACTAAGTTCTAGTTCCCTTTATGGAAATAACTTTGGATTTCACCCAGGGAGTGGTCTACTTACAGAGGTTTTGCTCTAGGGTGTGAGTGTGATAAATGTAGCCCGTGACTTTCAGTTGGTATATTAATGCAGTCTTTTGTCTTACTCATATCTTTTGGGGTCAGGGGTATATTAAACGGCTGGAAATTAAACAAGGGGGAATTTTCAGTACTTACTGAAAAATTTCCTACCAATACTATCCTATATGTTTCTGCATTTTATTATTTTCATTCTTCATATTCTTTACTATATTTCTAAATTCCCATACCTCTACTCTGGAGAAAGGTATTTTTGTCGAGGCTGATCGCTGACACCAATTTACTCAGGAGATCTAGCTTTTTCTACTTCCATGTAGTTTAGATCCATGTATGTTTCTCTTAGGGTTCTCATTGTTGTCTAGGTTCTCTGGGATTGTGAATTATAGGCTGTTTTTTCTTTGCTTTATGTCTAAAAGCCACTTATGAGTGAGTACATATGATATTTGTCTATCTGGGTCTGGGTTACCTCACTCAATATGATATTTTCTAGATTCATCTATTTGCATGCAAATTTCAAGATGTCATTTTTTTTTTCATTGTGTAAATGTACGACATTTTCCTTATCCATTCTTTGGTCGAGGACATTTAGGTTGTTTACAATTTCTAATTATGACAAATAATGCTTCTGTGAACATAGTTGAGTACGTGTCCTTGTGGTATGATTGACCTTCCTTTGGGTATATACCCAAAAATGGTATTTCTGTGTCTTGAGTTAGATTGTTTCCTAATTTACTGAGAAATCTCCTTATTGACATTTAAAGGGGCTGTACTAGTTTGTACTCCCACGAGCAATGGAGAAGAGTTCCCTTTACCCAACATCCTCTCCTGCATAAGTTGTCATCACTGTTTTTAATCTTAGCCATTCTTATAAGTGAAAGATGAAATTTCAGAGTTGTTTTGATTTGCATTTCTCTTATGGCTAAAAATGTTGAGCATTTCTTTAAGGGTCTTTTAGCCATTGTAGATTCATCTGTTGGGAGGTCTCTGTTTAGGTCTGTACCCCATTTTTTATTGGATTATTTGGCCCTTTTCCTTTGAAGCTCTTAATAGTCTTTATTTTATATTTATAGTGTGTTTTCATTATTATGTGGCAAGGGGACTTCTTTTTTTGTTCAGTCTATTTGGTGTTCAGTATGCTTCTTGTATCTTCGTATGTATATCTTTCTTTAGGTTGGAAAAGTTTTCTTCTATGTTGTTGAATATATTTTCTGTGCTTTTGAGTTGGACTTCTCATTTTCCTATCCCTATAAT
>NW_026068300.1:58380-59675 GCF_014885135.2 Alexandromys fortis
GTTTCTTTCATCTGTTTGATTGCTTTTTCTTGGTTTCTTTAAGAAATTTGTTTAATTCTTCCAGTTTTTTTTGTTTGTCTTTTTCCCCATTTCTTTGAGAGAATTTTTCATTTTTTCTTTAAGGGCCTCAAACATTCTCCTAAAGTTATTTTTTAAGTCATTTTCTTCTATTTCATCGATATTTGGTTGTTCAAGTCTTGCTGTTATAGGGCCACTAATTTTTATTGGTGTCATGTTGCTCTTTGTGATATTGAGTGTGTTCTTAACTTGTCTATCCATCTTTTCCTCTGATTGGTGTGGTTGGGGCTGTCAGTGTCTCTGGTGATCAGTCTTCTAGGTGCCAATGGATCCAAGGCTCAGATGGTTGCTCCTCATGGTAGAGTCAAGGTCACAGTTCCAATCACCATGGAGGTCACTTGGAATTCCCAGAAGTGGCTCTGCAATCCCAAAGGTCATTGGGGTCTGCCCCCATGTAGATCATTTGATTGGGCCTTCTCCTGCAGAGGTCACTGTAGAGGTCGCTGGTTTAGGCCTATTCTGGCAAAGTCGGGAGGTCATTGGTTCGGGTCATTTAGAGTTCTTAGTAGTTCCATAAGGTCTTTAAAATCAATGGCTATCAGATATGCTTGTGCAATTAGCTTGGATATGTCTCAAGTCATGTTGGACAGAAGTCTTGTATACATAGATATCAGGATGATGTGACTAAATCCCTTTAATATTCTAAGTCATCCCAGTCAAAATGGCCATCACCAGGATTTATAACAAATCCTGACAAAGTAAGGAAAGGGATGCTATTATACCCTACTTTTGGGAGTGTAAATGAGAGAAGCCACTTTGGAAAGGATTCTGTACTTTTCTGAAATATACTAGAAATAAAATTATCCTACATACTATACTGTTTAGCTATTTAACCACAGATGCTCTTCTGCTTGTTGCTCATTATTCTCTGTGTACACCCATGCCCAACTTCATAGGCTAAGGAAATGAGACATAAGAATTATTCATACCCCTTTAGAGATTCTAGCTAAGAAGTAGCTTTGTCATGATTATAATGAGGACAGGTTTTTATGGTATGTTCTAAGGTTTAAACTATTTGCAATAATCATGACAGGTAAAAAGACATCCCAGCTTTGCAGGAAAGTGAGCACACAGAAAAACAAATGCAGAGTTTAGGGTCTCTTTACAGCACAAAGTTCTGAACTCATGAACACCTTTCAGATGACAGGACTGCTTGTTTCACCTTGGGCAAATCATATTGTTTCTCTCCATATAATGATGTTACCAGCTAATAGTAT
>NW_026068300.1:60685-64630 GCF_014885135.2 Alexandromys fortis
AAAAAAAATTAGAATTACAACCAGCATAAGTGATATCAAGCAAGAAGCATATGCTAAATGTTTTAATAATTAAACTATCCTAAGAAGTCTAAGTCTTGTATTAGAAATGGCATGACTAAGTCATCAGAGGAAAGTAACTATGACTATCTATTCTTCAACCCCATCAAAGACCTGAGAAGGGAAGTAATATTGCTTGAGTAAAGAAGAATTACAATCAAGCAACTTCCAAAATGTGCAATAAATGACAAAGACAACTGGCTACCTAGGCAATCACCCAAAGTCTGATTTGCAACATTGGAGAGACCAAATTTGGCTAAGGCCTAGATTATTTGACAGACCATTTTCAGAGGCAGGAAAAATTTCAAAACCATCTTACTTTGTCTTGGAAAGGCTTGACAGTTTTTTTTTTCTTGTATTCTGCTTGTCCTGTCTGAACACTGTGTATTTTGTCAGTGGTTGAGACATGGGCAGTTCTTTGCCCAAAGACTAATTTTGCGAAGAAGAAAACAAGATCCAAGTGGAATGTCTTCGGTACCAAACATTCTCTGGGAAATAGATCGGTGATGCCAAGAACAATTGTGTCTCACATCAACAGATCCCTGAGTTATTTAACTGCCATATTTTACTCTGCACACACACACACACACACACACACACACACACACACATTCAGGTAATGTATAAATATCTTGATTAGAGGTAGATATGTATAGTATAATATGATAAATATATCCTAATATTGTATCAATATACAAAATATCTTAAGCAGAGGTAGAAACATACATGCATACAATATGATAAAATAACTTTGCATAGGTATTCAAATAGTGTAAACAGAAATAGTAGTATAGTCAATACAACAAATATAATTTGTATATCAGCAATCTATACCAATGTAAATTGTCTATAATTAGTAGCTCACAAGTATTTACTCTATTACTCACTATTATTATTAGTGTGAGTAAGCTCACACTAATCTACCTATTATCCCATTCAATTTTCTTTTTTTTCCCAAAAGAGATCCCTGAGCCTACATAAATTCTACCACACACCACAGCACAACACCCGTTATAGTCAATTATTATAAGTAGGCACTGTGAAGGCAATGTTTTCTCTGTCCTTTTCTTGTAAGGGTATAGTGAAGAAACAATCTTTTAAATCAATAACTCTCAGAGGCCATCCTTTAGGTAACAAGGGAGGCAAAGGAATTCCAGATTGTAAAGTACCTTATTGACAGCTCTTACATCTGTCATCATTCCCCATTTTCCAGATTTCTTTTTAACAACAAATACAGAAGAATTTCAAGGGAAGGTTGATTCTTTAATATGGTGAGCATCTAGTTGCTTCTGTACCAGCTGTTCTTAAAGCCTGCAGTTTATCTTCTGTTGAAGGCCATTGTTTAGCTCATATTGATTTCTCAGTTAACCTTTTTAAAGGTTACCTCTGAAGGTTCGCTAGTTGTTTTGTGTTCTTGTATGGTATTAATGGCTGGTGACTGTTTTTATAGTACATTATAATATCCTTCCCAGAAACAGGAAATTGCTTCTCCTACCCAAGCATAAATATTATAGTCAAATATCTCTATGCTCATTGTATGCTGGAGTCATTCATCCATCAGTGCTGATTTAGCCTTTAAAGACCCAAGTATCTTTTTCAATCTAAGTTGGTATTTTCAGAAGTCAGAGATTCAAGAAGTACTCATCTGGCTTCTGGGTCTGTTACTCCTATTTGTACAGCCTTAGTTAATCTTGGTGTGTTTATGATAAAGATCTTGATCCTATGGATCAGCATAACTTCTTTAGCCAAGAATTTGATCTTGGGAAGCCTTAAATCCTTTCTCTCTTCCCTGTTGTTCTAAAAATTTTACCTCTTCCCGCTAGTAGCATTTCTATAGTAGTTGTTGCCCATCTTCCAAGACTGTTGAAATTAATTGAAGCCAGTTGAATGAGGTAGCCTTATTGCTTGAAGCTCATGTGTCTAGTCTTATAAGTAGCTCTAGACGAGTGAGGCCTGTGGTCTTAATTTTACACACAAAGAGAACCAGAAAAGAAGGTGAAGCTTTCGGAATGAAAAAGGATGTTTGTTGTTGTTAAAGCTACTTATTGTCAAATTACATTATAATGAAACCTTTTATGAACTTAAGATGTTTTATCGTCATAAAAATACCAAAAATTTCCAAAAGTTGCTTTAAATATAACTTTAGTATTTTTATGATTTTAATGTAAGATTTAAATTTTTTTTCTAAAAAAAGTTTAATATCTCTCAAAAATGAGGTACCTTTTTTTACTTCAAGAGGGCACAATTATAATCCACACAAGGTAAAAGCAAGCTGTGATACATAGACTATTTAATATTTAATAAATGGGATTTATTTACAGATGTTGCTTTTAGGACAATACAGGAGCTATTATACAAAAAAAAAAAACATGCTAATATAAAATATCTTGGAGACCTGTTATTATCTCCTTGGTAGGCCCATTCCACACAGTCAACTTTAGTTATATGGTGATGAAGTCTTATGACATTTGTCTTCTCCAACCCTAGCAAAATCTGGTGATCAGCCAAATGTTATTTAGAGATGGCAGCCAGCCACATGATGCTGATATGACAGAATGGGAATATGTCACATGATCTTTTTAAAAGTACATATGTATATATTTTTACTAGTTCTAAGTTAACCTTTTTTAAAATAGATTTTTTTTACAGATTTTTAACCAAATCCAATAAAATGGACTTACAAATCTTGAGGCGTAGAATGTTTACATAAATTATCTATTTTTTTTGGTTGTTCTATTTTACTCTCTGTATCAGGAGCTCTGCCTTACACAAGACACAGAGCTGCTTTTAAATATGCTTGAATGTAGAGAAGGGCAGAGACGGATCTCCACTCTAGAAACTGCCTTTTCATAGAACCCTCCAAAACCATCTTTAATGTTATCTACACCAAAAGAATATATAAGCTTTTGTTATTCCGTATCTGTTGGCCAGAGAGCTCAGTGTTATATTCTGAGGTCCAGCTGTAAGAGGTAGCCATGAGGTGACTGTAGACACAGTAGGAGTGACAGTCAATCTAACATATTTTGTATCCATACCATACTTAAACGACGTTTATGAACACACCAGCATAGACAAACGGACAAACTTTCTGAAGACATAGCTTTCTTGAGATATAGACAAAAACTTCCCATGGGAGAAATATTTTGTTACAAATTATGTAGATGTTGAACTCTTTAAATGGGCAACCTATAGATCCTGAAATGAGTTACTAGTATAGATTTTGAAGATATAGAAAAACGATCTTTAGTGGGTTTTGTAGACAGGATTGTAGTTTCTGGTAGAGGATAGGAGGCACCACTGTGGAAGTGCCTTGTGCCTGTGGCAGCAAGTTGCCAGCTGTGGCGGGCTGGAGGGGGGCGAGGGGGTGAGGGGCGGGGTGGGTGGGTTGCAGTCCCCAGCTGACCCCATTCCTGGACCTCCTTTATAACCCTGGGATCTCATGTCTGCTGCTTGACTGACTGTCATCCCTGAATCATGGGGAGGGGTCAGGAGAGGAGGAGGTCAGGAGAGGGACCATTCTGCTCGAAGCCCAAGGCGCAGCCAAACGCATTCTGCGGGTTTGAATTTTTCTGGTGGATTATGGGAGTGAGCGGAGGGCCTGGTATTCAAACACCTGAGTTGTGCCTGTGTGCACGCACTCCTGTGGTTTTGTGGGAAGAGGAGGTAAAAGGACAAGAAAAAAAGGGGGAGAGCAGGAGAGGAGATTTTCATGCGGGTATAGGAGGCTGTAGGAGCTAGACCGGCATACTGGTGCCCACAAGGGAAGGAACAGCAAGACAGAAAAGGAACAGCTTTAGATGCTGCGTGGATGGGTGGGGGCATCAGTCTCTCCGTCTCTCTCTCTCTCTCTCTCTCTCTCTCTCTCTCTCTCTCTCTCTCTCTCTCCCT
>NW_026068300.1:65480-69727 GCF_014885135.2 Alexandromys fortis
GAGTGAGAGAGAGAGAGAGAGAGAGAGAGAGAGAGAGAGAGAGAGAGAGAGAGAGAGATTATTGCCCACGGCCAGTCCGGCTGACTTTGACTAACATCCATATCTCACCTGCATCACAAAAAAAATTCTCTAATTTCTTAGGTCTTTTGCCTAGGAAGGCATTGCGTCCAGCAGCTCACGGTAAATGTATAATTTCCATTCCAGGGTCTGTTGACATTCCAGGATGTGCCTGTGGACGTCTCCCATGAGAAGTGGGTTCGCTTTGATACTGTGGAAATTACAAGGCTGCCGGAGTTCACACTCATCCGCGCTTTCTTAACTCCCCTAGTCCACTACTTGCCTTTTCAAGAGAGTGCTCTTTGGCCTGAGGAATAAGCATCTGCCGAGAGTTTTTTAAGACATTAGTCATACGAGTAACCTCTGTAGATTCGATTGAATCAGAAAACATACATTATAAAGCACCACAGCTATGTTGTAAATATTAAAGTTCACTGAGCAACGCTTTACTCTCCATTAAATTTCCATCTCAAATGTGTGCACTGATGTAAACAAAGAATTCAAAGATGTGCCTTCATAAGCTTAGTTGTTGGGTTTCACCTTTGGCCTTAATGAAAAATGACATGATTGTGCCAAGGTACGGTTGAAGAGGTTTATTGTTACGTATGAGGGAGAAAATAAACAGAGGCATCTGGAAGGGTACAAAATGAACTGGTCCATGAGAAGGGGGGCGGGGGGAATGAGAGAAAGGAAGAGAAAATAGGAGAGGAGTATGTAAATGTACTTACTGTTCAAAAAATGTTTTAAGCAATCTTAATAAACTCTGTTCATTTTATCTCCCTCTAGACTAAAAAAGCAGTAAGTCTCAAATATTTTAAATTTGTATGTACTTTTAAGTAATAATAAATTTATGGTTAAATCTGTTACAACATACTGTATATGTAATTCAACTCTGCTTTAAAATATATTCTATATAATGATAAAAACTTAAGGTTATAAAGATCTGTTTCAAATTAACTCTCACTCAGTAGACCAGGCTGTCGTCTGAATCACAGAGATCCACCTCACTCTTTCTCTGTCTCTACCTCTCAGTCTTCACTTTAGGTTGTGAGCTCTGACTGCATTCATTCCCTTCTTGAATTACTGCCAAACTAGGTAGCTACCATGAAATCCAGTCAGGCATTTACTGTTTTATGCAGCAGCAGTAAGTCTCACATCTTCATCAATATCATTAGTAGATTTGGGAAGACAACTGGGAATTCTTAAAGGGAGGAATTAGTTAAAAAGAGAGTTTCTCCCACATCCAAAAAAGGAAAAACTATTGCAATGGAGGGATTTGGGTCTCTGTATGACAACGTACCAGGCACTTTGGAAATGGAATGATTAAATGAGAGGATTTCAAATTTAAATGGGATTTATGTAATGTTAATTTTAAAACATTATCAACTTTATCATTTTTGTTTTAATACTAAAAAGTGTTAAACTCGATGCTAAGATATAAGGCTCAGAATAACTTAATAAAACACATCAGAAACATATTCAAATTTAGACAATGAAATTTAATGGAGAGCGAATTCCAGCATTGCATTATAAGATTACAGAGGAACAGTCTAAGGCTTTCTTTTCTTTTTTTAAAAAATTCTTTTTTACTTTATGATTTCTTTGTCTCTTTGGAGCCTGTCCTGGAACTCACTCTGTAGACCAGGCTGGCCTCTAAATCACAAAGATTCTCCTGACTCTGTCAACTGAGTGCAGGGATTAAAGGTGTGTACCACCACTGCCTGGCCTGCCTAAGGTTTTCAAATATCCAACTTTAGTATATCCAGCAACCTTTATGGAATTGCCAAATTGCAGAATATCTGTTACAGCTAATTTGACTTCTGTGCCAATGTTACATTTAAAGAGATTCAAGAAAGCAATTGTTTCATATGGTATGCATTCACCTTTTGTAAAGCAAATGTTAAACTAGTGGTCATTTTGTAATAGAATTATCCCTAATGACTGGGTAGACTGGTTAAAGGTATTTTAGAGCCTGGTTCACAATTACAATGGAGTAAAAGTAAATATAGAGGAAGGGAAATTTCCCAAGATAACTTTTTTTGTTGTTGTTGATTTTCAAGACAGGGTTTTTCTGTGTAGCTTTAGTGCTTGTCCTGGAACTAGCTCTTGTAAACTAGGTTGGCCTTGACCTCACAGAGATCTTCCTGCCTCTGCCTCCCAAGGGTTGGGATTAAAGTTGTGTGCCTGGCAATAAAATTCTTATAGAAGGAGATGATGCTACTGTGGAAAGACAAGGTATACATGACCATCACAGCCTGGATTTCTGCTGCACAGAAGCTTTGAATACTTGGGACAGAATTGGGGACATAGAAAAGAAAGTTGTGTCATTTACTAAAGTTATACAGAGCTCAAAGGAAGCCTTTATGGATTTCTTACAAAAAATGACTTCAGCAGTAAATAGAATGATACCAATTTCAGAAACTAGACAAATTATAATTGACTTTTGAAAATGCCAGTTCTCTATGCAAAAGAATAATTGATTCATTAAAGGCAAGATCAGCACCTTTGGAGGAATGGATTTGAGATACAGTTAATATTGAATCTCATGACCATGATGATGCATGTATAGGAGAGGTGATTTCCAGAGGTTGGAAGGAAAAATGAAATGCCAAATGTTATAATTGTATTAAACAAGGTCATCTTAAGAGAGATTGCAGACAGGGTGTTCCTAGAAACAATGTTTTTTTTTTTCTAAGAATAATCCATTTAGAATGCCCATCCCTTATGGATTATACAGAAAGTGTGGCAAAGGCAGGTATTGGACTAATGAATGAAGTTCAATGAGGAATATTCATGATATTCCTTTGCTGTTGGGAAACTTCTTAAAGGGCCTCTCACAGGCCCCTATGCCAAATCCAGTTCACGAGTTCCCTACCATCATAAAGGAAATTCATTCCCAGAGCAATTAAAGAACCTAATGCCTTTTGTAAAAAATCATACTGCACTGTAAAACAGAACATCTATAGAAGAGAGAACAAAAAATTCAGGAGAAACCATAAAGCAAGTATTTTGGCAAACTTCTCTAAATAAACAAAGACCAAAATTAAAAATATGAATAAGTGACACTGTCATTAAAGGTCTGGTAGACACAGATGTGGATGTAACAATAATTTTACCAAAATCCTGGCATTCAAATTGGCCCCTTCAGGATGTAAATGCTCAAGATTTCAGTGATCAGACCTTTATCATAGTGCAAGATGGGTCAAATGTATATGGTCCAAAGAAAAATATTAAATCC
The DNA here is from genome assembly GCF_014885135.2 of Alexandromys fortis. Lineage (NCBI taxonomy): Eukaryota > Metazoa > Chordata > Mammalia > Rodentia > Cricetidae > Alexandromys > Alexandromys fortis. Next base: position 68,776 of record NW_026068300.1, read on the forward strand.
ACGTGTGGCTAACATAGCAATAAATTTGTGGAGTTGTGATTTGTTACAGCAATGGAATACTCAGATTCACATTCCCCCAGTCTTAGAAACAAACCATAAATTAACGTTTCTGGGAAAGATGTAGGGATAAGTCCCGCCCCTTAGGGGGCATGTTCGCCTCAGGCTAATGTTAGCCTATAAATTTGGCGAGCATGCTCCCAGACGCTGCTTCTGCTTTCCTGGTCTCCACGGAATGGCGGTTCTGTAAGTCTATTTCTCCATTAAAGCTGTCTATATTTTGACAATCTGTCTGCATTCGTTTATGCCGTTACATTTTGGCGTCCAACGTCGGGCTATTTTGCCCCCGACTCAAGAGTGTAGCCAGCTAGCTAAGACAGCACGCTCCCGGGTGCCCTTTCTTTTTTAGTTCGTGACTTGGGCCCCAGTGCTGAGTCCGAGATACACTCGGTCTTCAGGCCCATAATATCCAGAGAGGCAGGCGGATCTCTGAGAGTTTGAGGCAGGTAGTGGTGGCGCACGCCGGTAGGATTTGCTGAAGGAGGCAGAGACAGGAGGATCACGAGTTCGAGGCCAGCCTTATCTAACTCAAAGGAATGGTCATCTTTGACAATGAGGACTTGGACAGGTCCTGCCTTCTTCACTGGCTCCTCCTCTTCTGAGCTCCATTCGCTTGACTTCTCTGAAAAGCCGCCCCAACTGTTTCTGTCCCTGCGGCTCTTGGCCATGGCGGTCCGGTCGTAGGCTGGCGGTGGAGAGGCGCTGTCACTCCTCTCATGGTCTTCTCCAGGGCCGCAGGTACCAGCTGCACAAGACGATCTCAACTTGGTTAGCTGAAATGGTGCACATCTTGTACAACATTCTGGCCAGACCTCCACAAAATACTCAGAGACTATTTGCAATTTTAAAAGACATTGATCTTGAAATTTAACCATCATTTTACTTTCACAGGATC
>NW_026068300.1:70295-72059 GCF_014885135.2 Alexandromys fortis
AACAGGACTGTCATATCCTGCCAAGACAGGGTAAGATAGTTTTGAAAAGTTCCTTGCCTTTAATAATGGTATGTCAGTTATGTTAGGCCTTAGCCAAAGTTGGTTGACTCAACATTGCAAACCAGACTTTGGGTGATTGCCCAGGTAGTCAGTTGTCTCTGTCAATTGTTGCACATTTTGGATATATCTCGTTTGTTAAGTAACATTTATTCCCTTCTCAGATCTTTGACGAAGTTGAAGATTATATAATTGTAGTTACTCTCTACATTATTTAGACTCTTTGAGATAGAATGTTTTGCAAAACTTTTAATTCTCAATATTGTTTGTTATATTTATTTGTTATTATTGTATATAGTTGTATTTGGTTTAGTTCTGTCTTATTTAGACAAAAGGGGGAGATGTAGGGATAAGTCCTGCCCCTTAGGGGACGTGTTCACCTCGGGCTAATGTTAGCCTATAAATTTGGCAAGCATGCTCCCAGACGCTGCTTCTGCTTTCCTGGTCTCCACGGGAATGGTGGTTCTGTACGTCTATTTCTCCATTAAAGCTGTATATATTTTGAAAATCTGTCTGCATTCATTTACGCCGTTACAGAAAGATATTCCAAGGTATAAAGAACAGTCACTGACTATTCAGGTTGTACAAGAACAGGGCACAGAAGCTTCTGATATTGCAAAGGCACCAACAGTCCAACCTTTAAAATGGTTGACACACAAAACTATATGGGTTAAGCAATGGCCTTTAACAATAGAGAAACTTCAGGCTTTAGAACAGCTGGTTAAGGAGCAACTAGAGGTTTAGCATATTGAAGAATCAGTCAGTCTGATTCTCCTGTATTTGTTATTAAAAAGAAATCTGGAAAATAGAGAATGGTAAGAGAACTAAGAACTGGTAATAAGGTGATTCAGCCAATGGACTCTCTATAGTCTGGAATTGTGTTGCCTTCTCTATTGCCTAAAGGATGGCTTCCTATGGTTACTGATTTAAATGTTGTTTCTTCACTATACCTTTACAAGTAAAGGACAGAGAAAATTTGCTTCACAGCACCTACTTATAATCATTCTCAGCCTGCTAAGAGAAATCAATAAGTCAATGGAAGGTTCTCCTAGAGGGAATGTTAAATATCACTACCCTTTAAATATTTTGTAAATCAGCAGTTGGAAATAATGCATAAGCTATTTCCTGAATCTATAGTTTACCATTCCATGGGCAACATTTTGCTATCTGATTCAAGTGAAGATACTTTAGAAAGAATATTTAAAGAAGTAAAGAAAATTTTGTCTTGTTGGAATTACAAATTGCTCCTGAAAAAAAATACAAAGAGGAGAATCTACTAATTATTTAGGTTACAAAATATTGGGTGTTATGTAAGTTTTCTGTACCTTCATAGATATATCCTTTTTTTAAGTTGAGAAAGTTTTCTTCTATGATTTTGTTGAAATATATTTTCTGTTCCCTTGAGCTGGAGTTTTTCTTCTTCTTCCATTCGTATTATTCTAAGGTTTGGTGTTTTCATGGTATGCCAGATTTCCAGTATGTTTTGTGTTAAGAATTTGTGGATTCAGTGTTTTCTTTGACTGATGAATTTATTTACTCTACAGTATCTTCAACACCTGAGATTTTCTCTTCCATTTCTTGTTTTATGTTGGTTATACTTGCCTCTATATTTCTGCTTTGCTTTCCCAGATTTTCCATATCCAGAATTCTCTCAGAGGTGTTTTGTTGCGGGAGGTCTTTCCGCCCCTCCAACCAATAGCTGCTGTG
>NW_026068300.1:72483-151140 GCF_014885135.2 Alexandromys fortis
TTTTTCTTTTTTTTTTTTTTTTTTTTTTTTTGGTTTTTCAAGACAGGGTTTCTCTGTGGTTTTGGAGCCTGTCCTGGAATTAGCTCTTGTAGACCAGGCTGGTCTCGAACTCACAAAGATCCACCTCCCAAGTGCTGGAATTAAAGGCATGCACCACCACCGCCCGGCTTTAACGGAAATTTTCACTTTCTCTTTAAATGTCTCCATCATCTTCATAAAGTTACATTTAAAATCGTTTTCTTCTGCTTCTTCTGGGTTAGGATAATAAGTCTTCTTGTTTTATGACCACTGGGTTCTGGTGTTGCCATGTTGTTTTTAGGTTTCTAAATGAATTCTTGCATTGGCACCTACCCATCTCTTTCTCCAATTGTTCTGGCGGTGTCTTTGCCTCTTGGTCCAATCCTTGTAGTGGCTGTCTATGTCTTTGGGAACTGTTCTTGGTCTACTCTGTACTGCCACTGTCTGTTTCTCAGGGAACCACTGAGGTCTCTCTTGGCTTGGTCTCTTGGTTAACTCTCAGCTCTGTTTAGTCACAGCCTGTATTTCAGAATTCCTCTCTTGGTCCTCTCTATGTAGTCTCAGCCTGTGCTTTAGGGTTACTCTTTTGGTCCTCTTGTGTAGTTCCAGCTTGTATTTCAGATTTCTTTTGAGGTTGCAGGGGGATAGCAGAGTTTGGGGGCACAGTGGACTTGTAGCTTGCAGGGTCTGATCCATAAGGTGGGGCCCTTTCAACAGCCTACTGGTAGGAATTTGCCTGCTGGTTGGCTTGAGAAGGTGAGGAGGTAGGGGAGGGGGCCTGAGGTTTTTCTCTCAGCATGGAGGTCCTAGAGAGTGGAGGTGTCCTGCCAGGTGGGTGCTCACTTACTTCATGGTCTTCTCTGTGAAACTGCAGCGTTTGTTTCTCAGTTCCTCTGAGGTTGTGGAAGGGTAGGAGGGTTTAGTGGCGGAGTGTAACTTGTAGCTTACAGAGTCCTATCTGTGGGATGGGGGTGTTGGAGCAGCCTACATGCCAGTAACTTGCTTGTTGGCTGGCTAGAGAGGCTGAGGCAGGTGCGGCAAGGGCCCAGGTTTTTGTCCCAGTATGGAGGGGTATCCCGACAGTGTGGCCACTGACCCCTTGGTCTTCTCTGTAAATTTGCAGCCTGTGTTTCAGAGTTCCTCTGAGGTTGTGTTTGGGGATGGACTGGGACTTGTAGCTTACAGGGTCCATCAACAGGATGTGGGTATTGGAGCAGCCTACCTGCAGGTAACTTGCCTGCTGGCTGGCTGCAGAAGCTGAAGCAGGTCGGGGAGAGCCTGGGGTTTTGCCCCAGTATGGAAGGTCTAGAGAGTGGGGTGTCCCAGTGGGTGGGTGATCCCTCACAACTTCGTCATCTTTGCGAATTTGCAGCCTGTGTTTCTGTAGTTTTCAATAATAATTCATACACTTATTACATCTAAGGTTTTTCCCATCAAATCCGTGGAGAGTTTTGTGACTACTTCATCATTAAAAAGGAATTTGAAATCTTGCTTTCCTACTTTGTATCTCCTTTTTATTCTTCATCTTATTAAGATTTCTGAACCTCACTCTTATGGCTCTTGATTCACTAACAAAGGAGAATACATGTCTTCTCACACTCTTCTTGTTAATGCTGTTTAATTTTCTGCACTGTACTTTTTGCCTAGGTTTATGAGCCAAAAATCCATTTCTTCCACGATCCATTAGGAGTTTATCACAAAAGCTTTTTGAAGTTTTTTTAATATTTATTTATTTACTTACTTACTTATTATGTATACAATATTCTGTTTGTTGTATGCCAGCAGGCCAGAAGAGGGCACCAGACCCCATTACAGATGGTTGTGAGCCACCATGTGGTTGCTGGGAATTGAACTCAGGACCTTTGGAAGAGCAGGCAATGCTCTTAACCTCTGAGCCATCTCTCCAGCCCCTTTTGAAGTTTTCCTTATGACATTTCTATTCCTAATGAGATTTTTATTACAAAACTTTTTTCCTTATATGATTTTTTTTAAAAAAATCTGCTTTGTAAAATTACTAGTAGAATTTTTATACTTTTTAGTTAGAAATAGCAGTTTGATATTTTTGTTTGTTGGACATGGTCTGTTACTCGCCTAGCTCTCATTTATTCATCTGTTTCTTATATAACATGTCTTATTCACATGTTTTCTCTTGGATAAATCCTCTCTGATTTTTCTATGGATAGTTCCCTCTTATAATTTGCAGTATTGCTTACATGGGTGACCTGTGCTATTTTCTTCCAATGTACTTCTTTCAAGGTGAATTTTATGAGCCAGTGATTCTGGATGCAAGGTTCATAGGTGATTTCATTTCTATTCCACATATACCCTTCCATGCTCCCTGTCTATAGAAATGTTGACTATACAACAGGAATCATTTGGGGATTTGGGGTTTTGCTATGTGCTTTTCCATTTTCTGTAACAGAGTTGTATTAATTTTAGCATTTCAGATTTGACACCTTAGTGTGAAATGTCAAGAAGAGTTCCAATCTTTGTTCCTGAGACAAAAACTCAGAATAGTAACAGGGAAATGTCTGTTTCTCCAATAAATGCTTCCCAGGTAAGTGTCGTGTATCCACCCCCCCTTTTTTAATTGAAACAATACAAACCTGAATTTTTTTGCCTCTGGTACAGTTAGCTAAAGTATGTATTTCCTGTACTTTTTCCCCCTTTTCCTCTCTTATAACCAAGAGTAAGCTTCTAAATCGTGTCGCATGCATAGCACAGCTTTATTTCAAATTATTTTCCATTAGTTATTACTGTGGACTATATATTTTTCATGGAGTAAAGGCCTGTAATCCCGAAGGAGATTCCATTGTCAATGATGATCAAAGAAATACATTGATGCCTAGTTCTTACAAAGGATAAATTTGTGTCCTTATATATTAGTGAGGAAGGAAGATTTCATGTGCCACTTAGGTTGCATTTAAAGAATGATGAGATTCCAAGAAGCAGACTTATGAAAGTTGAACATGGAAATACAAAGGCCTTTTAGCAAATATCACTGAGCAATTCATTGAAAAATAGAATTAGCCGGGTGGTGGTGGCGCATGCCTTTAATCCCAGCACTCTGGAGGCAGAGGCAGGAGGATTTCTGTGAGTTCGGGGCCAGCCTGGTCTACAAGAGCTAGTTCCAGGTCAGGCTTCAAATCCTGTCTCGAAAAAAAAAAGTAGAATAGAATGGACTTACTATCTTGGATCCTATTAGTAAATATTTTAGCACTCCAGTAAACACAGATGAAGGAAGGAATATGTGGCTTGCTCTTGCCATCAAAATGATGATTCTGAAAAAAGGTGCAGATTTAAGTATACTGGATTCTTTCTTTGCTATTTGATTTCACTCAGTGATAATGTATCTATTGCTGTGTTGTTACCTGAAATCTGTTTGTCACAGAAGAGTTCTTGATTCCAGTGCTCAGTGATAAGTTTTCATGAGACAGATCAGAATTTTTTCTCTGCCTGTTTTTTCCCTGACAGGTTATGTCGCCACCTCAATACTGCACTATGTGGAATAATATCAATAAGATGCTGTGTATATGACATCAATTTTCAAGCATAAACTAATATCCCTTTTTAATGACTTTCTTCTCTTCCTTCCTTTTGAAGGAGGAAGACTCCTGGTAGTTTATGGTTTTTTTTTTCCCTGAAGCTTGGTATTATGTATGTGAAGATCCAGAAGAAAGGTTGTGATGATATGTTTTCATTTCTTTATTTAAAATAATTTTATTTAAGTATAGGGTTACTCATCTTTATGTGCACTGTATGCCTCCATGTTGCCCATAAAGCACTGTGGTAAGTACCAATCCCTTGGCATAGAAGTCAGGCATTTTCACCAGCTGTCATATATATGGATTATTAAACTATTTTCTGCAACAACAGCCTTACTCCTGAGCCATCTCTCTAGCCACCAGGTGTTATTGGTTGTTTTACTTTTTGCTTTTAGCTATTTGGTGACCTGCATCTAGCACTCAGATAAATCACACACAGAGACTTATTCTTTCTTATGAATGCCCAGTTTTACCTTGGTTTGTTTTTTAACTTAAATTATCCTGTTTACCTTTCTCTATTTCTGTGTTTCTTTTTATACTCCTTTCTCCAGCTTGCTGTATAACAATATGGTGGGCCCCTGGAGTCTTTCTCTCTTTCTCTTTTTGCTGCCTGATCCCTTTTGCTCTTTTTCTTCTTTCTATTTATTCTCCCTGCCTGCCAGCACCACCTATCCTCCTTTCTTGCCAAGCTTTTGGCCATTCAACTCTTTATTAGACCAATCTGATTGTTTTAGATAGGCAAAGTAACACAGCTTCACAAAAATAAACACTTGTATCATAAATGAATGCAACACATCTTTTCATCATTAAACAAATGTTCCACAGCATAAACAAATGTGACACATTTAAGAAATATATTTCATAATACCCAAATTTACATTTCTGGTGCAATTCATGAGGGAGCTATTATATAACCCCGAATCTCCTGTTTTCTTCAAAAGTGAAAGAAGAGTTATAAATGATAATCACCTATTTAACCTAAATTCATGATAGACAATTAAACTCAAATAATGCAGAAAAGAATACAGCTGAAATAACATTCAAAACTTTAATCGAGGCAATATAATGAGCATAATATATTGAAAATTAGTACATAGTGTATAATTATTATAAGGCATAATGCATTTCTAATCATACAAAATCTTTCTGCTTCATCTGAATGAATTGTCACATATGCCACGTATTCACATTATGTATTTCTCACCAGTGTAGTGACCCCGATGTGGAACTTCTGAAGCTGTTTTTATCTGTGTTCGTTATGTCACCTCATAGGAAGACTGAGATAATAGTAGTGCTGCCTAACACTGATTTTTCTATTTACTTCATGCTCATCAAAATATTCTCATAAATAACAAAGAATTTGGTTCTATGTCTTGTTTGGAACATTGTACAAATGTAATGTTATACTCTTTACTGTTAAGAAAAAACGTCTTTTTATTCATCCATGAGTTCTTCATTCCATATACTACCTCTTTGTTCTAGAAAAGGGTGCAGCATTGGACCTAGGCTTCAGGATCTAAACTGAAAATCTTAGAATAGAGTCAGATTAGGCCCAGCTGCAGACAGGATTAATCCAGTGTCCATATATTAACAAGGCTGGCAGTTGTCGAATTTGCAAGCACGGTTTTACTCCCCATAACTCTACCATCTGGAATGTGACATTGGGATCCTGTTTGATAACATTGTTCTTAAACACGGTCTCCTGCATCTAGACCTCAAATGTGTATCTTATATTTCCTAAAAGTTTGATGATTGTAAAACTGTTATGTCATACTGTTTACACAGAGAAATAAGATATAATATATAATCACTTTAGAAAGTATCTTTTATTAATTTTTTCAGACAGGATTTCTCTGTATAACAGTTCTAGCTGTCCTGGAACCAGCTCTTGTAGACTAGGCTGGCTATGAACTCACTGAGATTTATTGCTTCTGCCTCCTGAGTGCTGGGATTAAAGTGTGAGCCATCACTGCCCATAGAAAGTATCTTTTATTGAAATTAAATTTTACCTTCATTTTATATGTGTGAGTATATTTGCCTAAATGGATACCTGTGTGCTCTGTATGCTACATTGGATCCCATGGAACTAGAGTTAAAATCTGTTGTGTAGTGCCATGAGGGTGCTAGGAACTGAGCAGCATTTTAACAGACATTACAGAATCTGAACCAGGGGGGAAACTTGCAAATGTAATGACTGTGTCAAATAACGGCAGCCTTAAAGTTCCAGTCTCTAAGACTTTCTTTCTAGGCTCAATTAAAGATGCCATAATAGGCTAAAGGGGGTCTAAAAAAATCCGAGGGTTAAGATCTCAGGGGTAAGAAATCTACTCAAAACAGCTTCCCTCTATCCCTATTTCTTTATTCTTCTTTCTCATTTCTTTAAGTTCTCCCTTGTTCTGTCTTGTTCTCCTTTGTTCTCTCTTGTTGCTCCTTGTTTTATCTGTTACAAGTGTTTCCAGTCATATATATTCTTAAAACCCAGCCCTCCAGGTTTCAAGTCTAAAATTCTTTTGCCCCATAAAAAATCAGATAAGAGCTCTCTCTCTCTCTCTCTCTCTCTCTCTCGAGAGAGAGAGAGAGAGAGAGAGAGAGAGAGAGAGAGATAAACACATGTCTAGTGAACTCCTTAATGGAGAAAGTTAGTTAAGAAAAAAATTAAATCATCAGGGGATCCTAGAGGGGAAGTTAGTGCACGTTTTTAGGTGGTAGATAAAAGGTTTTGTTCAGTAAAATTATGAATAGGATGCAGATTTTTTTTAAATCAGTGAGCCAGTTTTTTCCTCTTACAACATGCACAAAATCAGGTAACCAAGCAACCTACACAAACAGTTAGGAAGAGGCCATGTCTCTTGATCTGATTAGCACATATATCAGAAGCTGCAATTTCTATGGGCCTAGGTCTGGAGTTAGACTTACTGCTCTAAGCAAATAAGAGACAATGTTCTGGGTCTGAATGATCAGTTCTGGGCTATGCTGTTATCAGTCATTCTAATTGGCGGTGTTGTGGGTCTTTCTCTGGGTTGCAGTTAATTATTTCCTCTGCTGTCCTGGAGAGTAAAATATGAGTGGTAAATTTCCTGAACTAAAATCATCAGTAAACTGAGGTAAAAGTGAGCATAAGGAGTTAGGAATCTTTTGAGTGAAATAAAAGCAAAGCAACAGCTTGGGCAGTAATTCTATGTCCTTGGAGTTCTGTGAACATCTTAAATAAAATGCTCTTTCCTGGTCCCTAAGCACTGACCAAATGCCTGCTGATAAAGATAATTGCAGGAAGGCAGATCTCTGCATTTACCTAGGAGATAAGAATGAAGGAGTGTGAAACTGGACTCTATGTTTAGTTTTTGAGCAGCGTGATTTTAATCCTAGCAGTAGGGAGATGAAGCAAGAGAATATGGTGAGTTCCATGTCAGTCTGGGTTAGTTCCAAGCTATGACTACACAGTATAACTCTCAAGAACATGAATAAGAAAATAGAGAACTATTCTTTATATGATCCTTCAGAGAGGACCTTTCATTATTGCTGTATCACCTATTGGCCTACCTTATGCAAGGTACACTCTTTAGATAAAAATGAGAAGGATATTATTGGTCCCTGTGGTTTGGTATAGATCAAATTGGGGGTTCCTCTGAGCATCCAATTAATGATTGTGCAACAGAAAAGGCCTCCACTAAGTCCACTATTCTGAGAATTTATAACTTACTTGTCTAATTAAATTTAAGAAAATATCAGTTATTGAATCTTTTACTTGTGCAGTATTCCCTGAATTCTCTGAAATTTTCAGAGAACTACCTCATATATGATAAATATGAGAAGATCTTAGATCAAAGCACAAAGCATATTCTGCACAATCATAAGAATATCCAAGAGAAGTCTTATAAATGTAATGTGTTTGGCAAAGTGACTCACAAATCCTTCCAGTGTACACTTCCCAACACAAGTGATACTGTAGAAAACAGATCGGATAATGACAGAGATGCATATATTGAATCACTAAACCTAAACAGACATAAAAGTGGGAACACTGGAGAAGAACCTTGCAAATATAATGACTAGGTAAGCAGTTTCAATTTGTGTTCCATAATTAGTCAACATCAAAGAATCCACACAGGAAAGAAAGAACACAAAAATATGGAGTATGATTTTGAACATAAACTCAAGCTAGAACAAACCAATAGTGGAAGGAAATCACACCAATGGAGGGAATGTGGAAAATGCTTCAAGATCGTCTCAAACCTAAGTAGACATCAGCTTGTGGTTCTTCCTGCAACCAGGTATTGCTTCAGGGTAAACTACCTAGAGTTAGGCCTCTATTAAATTTATTGATGGTTGAATCCTACTTTTGCAGGTGATAATGGTTGGGAAGTAAAGAACTTGCTTTGGGTGATCTGTTCATATTTAGCTTATCATGGCTGGCTCCTACAGTTAGTACAATTTTGAATAAATTCAGGCTCTTCTTTCCAAATGTTCAAAGCTCTTTCTGTCAGTTGGTGCTGCATCAGGGATGTTCGGCCTGAAAGAGCAGACAATGGAGAGTTCAGTTTCTGGACTGGTCCTTAACCATCTGGGTTTGCAGCTGGCTGGATAAGACTCTGGAGATTCCAATTTTAGGTGTTCAATGGATTGGGACCTCTGCTTGATGATCCTGAAAGCATTATTCTACATCTCTACAGATTGCCAGCATCATGGTAAAATTGTGCACAATGAAAAGACATCTCATATTGTACCCCCTCACAACATTGTTTTCTTCACTTGGTAATTATGTATAAACATAGTTCTTGTCTTCGGTGGTAGCAAGCATATGGCAGGGCTGAAAAAAGCCAGTCAAGGTACCCTGACAGCCTGGAGCTTTGTGGAAGTGAGCGTGGACAGAGAGGGTCATATGCAAATCAGTGGGGCAGGGACAATACCATATACGAAGGGTGATGGCAAATGAAGCAGTCTGTGGGCTTGGAAGCAGCATTTGTTGGAAGAGCATGGTAAGAGCCAGATCACAGGAGACTGATGGGAATTCCCAAAGGGATATCCAGGGCCTACATTTTTAGGAACAAAACAGAACTTAGATGGAATTTTACAGGTCCTGGAAAACTGCCATCAGCTGCAGCACACCCTGTAGGACAATGAGGTGAAATTATGAGTATTCTGTGCTTTGGGGAACTACAAACCCAATAGAGGAAAAACAGGACTGTGAAATAGACTGGACCAGAGGGGTGATCAGTTTCTATGTTTCTGAGGAGGAGGAGGACACAGGCTCTCAGAATTCTATTGTGGATACCTCTCCCCCGTCAGTAAACTTTAATTAATACCGACCGGGGCTTATCAGGGTTCCTTTCATTTGTCTTGTAGTTGCCAGCATATTCACAGAACTATCTGGAAGAGCATTTGCTCTACCTCTATTGTAGCATAAATCTAACTGGCCTTAATAATAAAAACCTGGAGTCATATATCATGGTAAATGGCAAAATATCAAAGAAATAAAGGAACCAGCATAATAAAACGTAACTTTTGTTATACTAACTACGTGCATCTGCCTTTTTAATGGCGACATATCCAAAAGTTTCAGAACTCAGGGTTGGGGTCAGATACCACGGTGCAGCGTCCTCCTAGATCCAGTTCTGCCGGCTAGGCTGGCAGCAAGCATGTGGGGAGGCTGCGCAGAGCGGGTCCAGGGCAGCCTGACAACCAGTAGAGGGACGAGTGTCCGGCGGGGTGGGGACACCTGCGTCTTCGGCGGAATTTAGGAGTAAAGAAAGAGTGAGGTGGACTTGGAAAACTAAAAAAATAGAGCTTCTGACAGCCGGGTTTAGAGGAATCACGTAACCGGAAGCACGGTGTAGTGGGCGTGGCCAGGAGGAGCCGCTCCAGAACCTGGTTGAAGGGACAGCGGATCCCGCTAGACCCTGTTGGGTTTGGGAAGCCGCATTGTCCGGAACCGGGCGAGGAAGACCCGGCTCGGAACCTGAAAACTCCCTGGAGCCGCAGTCGCCGCCGGGCGGCCTGGGAAAGTCAGCAGAGGGGGAACCGCAGCCCGGCGGCCCTGGAACCTCCCAGGTCAGAGGAGCTGCGGGGCTGGGACCCAGGAGGGGAGGGACCAGGGGTTGTGCTCGCTCAGGCGGCCTAGAAGGACACAGCTTTCAAAATTTGTTGTGGATATCTTTCCGTTGTCGGTAAATTTGAGATTCTATGTAGTGAGTCTTAATATTAGTATTGGTTTTTTTTTTCACTTGCCTTATGAACCATAAAATAAGACTATTTTCTCATAAAATAATTCCTAGAATAATCTGAAAGAACATTTGCATTCTTTTTTTTGTTTGCAAACAGGGTTTTCTTTGCTATTGTGGCCGTTTCAACGCCCCTGAAATTTAAAATCATCCATGATTTCTAACTCCCCTGTTTTACCACTTGCTTATTTAAGAGCGTATCCTTTGCCCTTTACACTAGCCAAAGATGTATATAGATAATAATCACACAAGGAACCAATGCACATATGATTATATCTTATGGAGAACATGTATTTTATGGAGTGCCACAGATATGGTTGTAAACCCTTTGCTCCCTATTAATTTTCCGTGTGAGATACCTGCAGTGTGGGATATAAATACAGCATTCAGAATTGCGTCCTCATATGCTGTGTTCTTGTGTTACACCTTAGGTCCAGGCAAGCCCAACATGCATGCTGTTAGAGCATATCAGACCACACTGATATACTGTTTCATAGTTAGCAAAGTCACTTTAGATTAAAAGAAAATTAGAAAGCATCTTCTGAATAATTATGACTACACACCTGTATCAGAAATATACCTCCTTGGTTGAAGAAAAGCTCTCTGCCCATGTGCATACACGTGGCGAAACTGTTTTGTTTGTTTGTTTCAGGGTTTGTTGACATTCATCTCTGTGACTGTGGACTTCTTGCAGGAGGCATGGGAATGTCTATAGCTGCTCACAGGGCGTTTTGCAGAGATCTTCTATTGGGAGAAGTATAGCAGAGTGGGTTCGGAGGGTGAGAATAGTTTTCATGCAAGCTCCCTTGCTCTTCTTCAGCGTTCCGGAGAAAACTGCACATGTGTGAGATGTGTGTGAATGAGTCTCACATCTTGGAGAATAAAGTAAAATCCAAAGAGAAGGAGACTGTGTTCTTTATATTTTCTCTCTCCTTCACGTTTAGCATATGTTAACACCTTTTGTTGTTGCTCCATGAAAAGGTCCAGGTGCTTTCTGAGGAATCTCTTTCCCATATGCAGATCTCACATTGTCAATAAGTCCTGCTCACCTGTGAGTCAGAACAAAGAGCCCTGGATGTGAAGAGAGAGGATCCAGGTATGTTACAGCGATTGAGGAAGGTGTGAAGGGATGGAAAGGGCTCAAGTGACAGTAGAAAGAGGACATGAGATTGGATTTGCCTCATTCTATTTATTATTTTAATTACTTTTATCATTTATTATTCATTTTATTAGAAATGATTCTAAAGAATTCCACTGAGAATAATTTCAGGATTGCCCAATTCTAGGTGTTTGACACTCTTTATTAAGTACTAAATCTTAGAGTTAAATTTATTTTTCTTTGCATGAGAATGATGCTGCCCTTCCTCTATTTTCATCACTAATTATGTTTTTATACCAATATTATGTGAGTTTATTACTATAATTTTAATATAGTGGTTAGTTAGAGCCATTGAAGCCTCTTTGTCCTGGGTGCTGGGTTTTGTAGCATTTTTGCATTCCTTCAGGTTTCATGTCTATATATAGAGTTAATTCCCAGCAAGATTTTGAAAAGATTTGCTTAATATCGCTGCCAAGTAATAGACTCTATCTACATTGTCTACGTCTTGATATGCTCTTATTGTCTGTCTTCAACACTCCACAGTTTGTATTGCTATAATTTTTATGTTTTAAAATTACCTTTGGATTTGATCCTGCTCTCATAAATTTTTAAATCTTTGGAACATTTTCTCCATTTGCATAAAAATGCCTATGTGATATGGGTACAAATTACTTAGAATCTTTGCAGAGCACAAATATCCTTTTATATTTCTTCACATGTTTGAATGAGAACATGTTGTAGGATGAGCGGTGGGCCATATCTCGCCACCCGTCTAGCTTAGCCCTGAAATAATTACACAGAAACTGTATTCCTTTAAACACTGCCTGGCCCATTATTTCTAGCCTGTTATTGGCTAACTCACATCTTGATTTAACCCATTTCTAATAATCTGTGTTCACCACGAGGGCGTGTCTTACTGGGAAAGATTCAGCATGTCTGACCTGGCGGATGGCTCCATGGTGTCAATCCCTGACCCTGCTTTCTTCCTCCCAGAATTCAGTTCTGTCTACTCTGGTTACCTAATTTCTACCCTATCAAAAAGCCGAGGTAGTCTCTTTATTCAACCAACGAAAGCAACACATAAACAGAAAGACCTCCTACACCAAGGACATGCTATCCATGAGTCAGTATTTACATGTCTCTTATGTATTCTTTTGGTTTATATCTATTGGGAAATGGACCATTTGATCACTTGTTAATATTTCTTTTGTATTTTTATAGATTCAACATTTCTTTTACCCACCATAATTATTACCAACCCTCTTCACAGGAAAAAAAAAAAGAATTTTTTCACTCTTAGCACTTTGTATCCTTACATTTGAAGGAAATACTTTTTATAGATAAAAAGTATATATTTTGATTTAAGGGTGTCTTTTCTCTCTTTTTTAGGCTGTATCCTATCTTCATGTTTGAGTTGGGGAATATCATCCTTATACATTACCAAACATCGCGGAAGGAAAATATAAACATATACCATTCTATTAATCATTTTGTTAATTTTTCTCTATTGTGTTTACTTTCCTTTTTCTGCTGCTCTTATTGCTTTGGGTATCTGCTCTTCTGCCACTGTCATGTTGCTGTTGTTCCTGTCCGTCTGTGGTGTCATCTTGAAATCACAGCTGGGATGACTCAAGCTTTGCTCGGCACTCTGAGGATTTTTGTGTTGGGGTTTTCCTTCTAGTACTTTCTGTGGGGTTAAGTTTCTCAATAGGTATTGTTTAAATCTACTTTTGTCATGGAATATCTTGTTTATATATCGATGGTGATCGAAAGCTTTGCTAGGTATAATAGTTGGACTTGCATCCGTGATCTCTTAGTGTCTGTAGTACACCTGTCCAGGACCTTCTGAATCTCATGGTTTCCATTGAGAAGTTGGTATAGTTTTGATTGGTCTGCCTTTATATGCTATTTGACCTCTTTCCTTTGTAGCTCTTAATATTCTTTCTTTATTCTGTATGTTTTGCATTTTGATTATTATATGGCGAGGGGACTTTTTTATTTTTATTGTAATTTTTATCCAGTCTATTTGGCCTTCTGTAAGTTTCTTGTACCTTCATAGGGATATCCTTCTTTAAATTAGAAAAGTTTTGTCTTTTTTTTAAAAAAATATATTTTCCGTGCCTTTGAGCTGGAGTTCTTCTCTTTCTGCTATCCCTATTATTTGGTCTTCATGGTGTCCTAGATTTCTTGGATGTTTTGTGTTAAGAATTTGTTGGAGTCAATGATTTCTTCGACCAAGGAATCAATTTCCTCTATAACATCTTTAACGCCTGAGATTCTCTCTTCCATCCCTTGTATTCTGTTTGCTATGCTTGCCTCTGTAGTTCCTGTTTGTCTACCCAGATTTTCCACATCCAGAATTCCCTCGGTTTGTGTTTTCTCTATTGCCTCTATTTCATTCTTCAGGTCTTGAACTGTTTGCTTTACTTGTTTGTTTTTTCTTGATTCTCTTGGGTTTCTTTGAGGGATTTATTAATTTCCCCCAAGTTTTTGTTTATCTTTTCTACAATATCTTTAAGGGAGTTTTTCATTTTCTCTTTAAAAGTCTCCATCATCTTCATAAAGTTATGAATAAATTGTTTTCTTCTGCTTCTTCTGGATTAGGATAATCAAGTCTTCCTGTTGTATGACCCCTGGGTTCTGTTGTTACCATGTTGCTTTTTAGGTTGTTGGATGAATTCTTGTATTGGCACTTACCCGTGTCTTTCTACAATTGATGCTGATGCCAGCAGTGTCTTTACATCTTGGTTCAATCCTTGCAGTGGCTGTCAGCATCTTTTGGAACTGTTCTTGGTCTGCTCTGTACTGTCAATGTCTGTGTCTCATGGAGGCACTGAGGTCTCTCTTAGCCTGCTCTCTTGGTCTGTTCTACTGCTGTGCTCTCTTGCTCCACTCTGTGCAGTTACTGCTTGTGCTTTAGAGTTACTCTTCTCGTGGTCCTCTCTATGTAGTTGCTGCTTGTGTTTCAATATTCTTCTGAGCTTGTGACACATGGGGGCATATTGGAGGGTTTCGGTGCAGAGTGGGATTTGTAGCTTGCAAGGTGTGGTGAATGTGGGTGTATTGGGGCAGCCTATCTGCAGGAAACTCTCCTTCTGGCTAACTGGAGAAGCTGAGGCCGGTGGGGAATTGGCCCTGGGTTGTGCCCTACTATGGAGGGCCTAGAGAGTGGTATATCCTGCCAGGTGACTGGTCACTCACCTCTTGGTCCTCTCTGTATTTTAGCAAGCTGTGTTTCACAGTTCTACTGGGTTGCAGGAGGATAGGCAAGTTTGGGTGCATGGTGGGGCTTGTAGCTTGCAGAGTTTGATGGATGGTGTGGGTTATTGGGATAGCCTACCTGGAGGAAACTCTCCTCCTGCCTGGCTTGAGAAGCTGAGGTAGTTGGGGGAGGGGCCCGGGGTTTTGTTGAGGACCTAGAGAGCAGGTATCCTGCTGGGTGGCTGGTCACTCATCTCTTGATCCTCTCTGTATTGTAGCAGGCTTTTTTTTCCCCTGAGTTCCACCCTTGGTCCTCCCTTTGAGTAGCAAGTTGTTCAGAAAATATTTTTATCAGTAAAATTAGGGATAGTGATTTTCTTCCTCCTGCTGATATCTGTATTGAAAATAATCTGACTCCCAGCTTTCCTATTCATGTGTTACTTTTGTAAAATATCATATTTTCTGGTTTTTTTTATGGCTAAAATCTCTGGCTGTTCTGTTTTCTTTCTTCCTAATTATGATCTACAGTGCATTTTGAATGGATGACCTCTGTCGTTTATAACCTTCTTCATATGCCTTTCCTTCTCCATGGATTTTCAGAGCCCATGTTTCTGGTTGCAATGATCAGGCTCATAGCCATTTTCTTTCACCACTCTATTTTTTTTAATATTTATTTATTATGTATACAATATTCTGTCTGTCTGTGTGTATGCCTGCAGGCCAGAAGAGGGCACCAGACCCCATTACAGATGGTTGTGAGCCACCATGTGGTTGCTGGGAATTGAACTCAGGACCCCTGGAAGAGCAGGCAGTGCTCCCAACTTCTGAGCCATCTCTCCAGCCCTCTTTCACCACTCTAAATATATCCTTCCATGCTTTCCTCTCTGTAGTAATGTTGACAAATTTTTGGTATCATTTTGGTTTTTTTTTTTTTTAGTCTTTTTTATGTGGTTTGGTATTGGCCTTAATATAGTTGTATTAATTTTAGTTTTGTATTTTTGACACCTTGATGGAAATTTCAACAAGAATTCCAGTCCTTGTTTTCTGAGAGAGAGTCAGAAACAACAACAAGAAGAATGAATGCATCTGTGGTAAATGCTCCCCAGGTCAGTGCCATGTTCACATTTCTTTGAAAATTGTTTTTATTATTGAAACCATTTAATTTCTAAATTCCCTGTCAGTGGCAATGTTATTGAAAGTGTTTCTTTTGCCTAATTTATTTGTCTTTTTCTTCTTTTACATTCAAGTTTATGTCTTTATATATTTTAACTGTATAGCAGAGACTGGTCCCATTATATTTTCACTTGGTTTTATACTGTGAGACCATGAATTTCTGTGGACTTAAAACTTGAAGCTCTAAAACATAAGCTATTGTAAATGACACTCAAAGAAATATGTTGATGACCATTTTCCACATAGAATGGACTTGTATCCTTTTGTATTAGGAAGGATGGTCTCATGTGCCAGATAGTTGTGTAGCTGTAATGGTCAGTTTTCCAGGAACAGGCTTATGAACATGGACCTGCCATTACATGGGCCTTTTACTGATATCACTGAGCAACTTACAGAAAAGTAGGGCTAGAAGAAACTTATTGTCTTGAACCTTAATAGTAAATATTTTAGCACCATAGGGAGTGTAGATGATAGAAGTAATATATGGCTTGCTCTTACCAGAAAGTTGATATGTCTGTGAAGATATGAAGGTTATGGTATTCTGGTTTGTCTTTTTGCCGTATTCTGTCACACAGTGATGTGCATTGACACCTGAAATGTACTTATCTCAGGAAAAATTCTCTTCAAAGTTCAGCAGTTAATTCTCTTAAGAAAAATCTTATTTTCTCTATTTTTTATCTCATTTTTCAGAAGGGGCATGAGCACTGCTGTCCCACCTTTTGTATGTCATCATATAGAATACATTAGTAAGAATTTTCTATAGAGGACTGACTGTCATCAGTTTTGAAGCACAAACGACTGTCTCTTTTAATGACTTTACTCTGTTCTTTTCTTTTGGTCAAAGAAGGCCTTCTCCAGCCTATGTTTTGTTTTTCTTTTTTTCTCTCCCTGGAGATTTGTATTACATAGGGTGAAAATTCTGAAGAATTATCTTAATGTTTCTATTTCTTTGCTTACAGTAATATTTTATTTAAGTATATGAGGGTTTACCGCATATGTTTATATACACTATATGATGAATTATGCTCCTGGATCCCTGAAGTCAGACATTGTAGTTAGTTGCTGTGTGTTTAGAAAGAATCAAAATAGGTTTCTCTGCAGGAACAGAAAGTATCTTTACCTCTGAGCCGCGTCTTCAGGCTCCGGATTAACATTTCCGGTGCACACTTGTGACAGTATATGACCCTGTGTATTCTAGTTTTTGAAAAATGAAGGCATAATCATAAATGATACTTATCTATGGTAAAATCCTGTTAGATGAATGAATTAAAATTCATCTAGAATTTTATAGAATATAATAGAATATTACATCAAAATGTTCACAGAAATTGGAAATACAATCAAGACAATAAATATTTGATAAAGTATTTTTTTAAAAAATAAAATTCCAGTTATACATACATACATACATACATGTAGTAGAAGGCTGCTTGTTTGTGCCCGGCTGCTCAGACTCAAAATAACCACACAGAAACTATATTATTTGCAGTACTGTTTGGCCAAGAGCTTAAATGTATTTCTGGCTAACTCTTATATCCTAAACTAACCCATCTCCATTAAGCTGTGTATCACCACATCATTGTGGCTTACCGGCAAAGTTTCGGCATGTCTGTCTCTGGTGGTGGCTCCAATATTTATGCTTCAGCAGAGAACATTGGATTTTAAGGATCTGAGATTAAGTTATGTTTTGTACTGCCCTAAGTGTGCTGAGAATCAAACCTCGTTTTCAAGAACTTTAAGAAATTATAGACTATAAACTCTAGACAAATTGTTCAAATTTAGTGATTGTGGGAAATCTCTTATTTGCTACTCGGATCTTAGAAATCACCAGTAAATTCTTGGAGGTGATAGACCTAATGGATATAAGCAGTGTACAACATCAGTCTATATATTGTCTCTGAAGGTAGCAACATAGAACTTCTAGAAAACTCTGGTCCTTTGAAATTTGCCATGGCTAGTCTGTATCATGAACATGTCTCTAAATCTGTAGGTCTGTTTAAACCAAGAAATCATTTGTCAAGCAGTGCATGGTAAATGGGTAATTTCTCATTCCAGGTTCTGTTAACATTCAGGGATGTGACAGTGGACCTCTCACAGGAGGAATGGGAATGTCTAGACTGTGCTCAGAGAGCTTTGTACATGGATGTAATGTTGGAGAATTATAACAATCTACTCTTTGTGGGTAAGAATGTTCTTCTTATAGAATTACTTATTCATTCTTCTTATTTACCTACTTTGTATCTATGTAAACTCTCCGAACCTAGAGAATCCCAGAATGAGGGAAATTCTCGTTACCAACATAACTATTTAATGGTGCTTCCTTGTCAACTTTCTGTATTCTCTGGAAGAGTAACCAATGCTATATTCACTGTGATATCTTCAGCCCTCCTATCAATATATAAAGAAAATTTAAATATTCAAAGAATATTGAATATTCAAAGCAAGGAAGTATAGTACAGTACTCTTAATAATGACAATATTTTAATTTTGTTTTGGCTTAAACTCTCCACCTATTTCTGATTATAAACAATGCAAAAGGTTTTAGAGAAAGAGCTGTTGCTTGTAAGAGTGTTTTTTTTTTGTTTGTTTGTTTTTTGATGTGGAGTTGCTATGTTTCATACTGGCACAGCATGAGTTTAATATTTGCACTTTGGAGGCTGAATCAGGAGAACATGTTGAGTTCCCTGCTGAACTATTTTATGAGTTTCTAGTTGATGAAAGCTGTACTGTGTGACTCTGTTTCAAAAATAAGAAATAGGGAAACATTCTTCATATGATCCTTCACAGAGCTTCTTTCTCAAAGTTCTTTACTGCTCAAACACCTGTTTGTCTTATGGGCTCAAAGTACAGTGTTTAGATAAGAATGAGAAGGCTATATATGGGACTGACCTAAGATGTCTACATATATTACAGTTGTTAGCTTGAGCTATTTGTGGAACCCCTAACATCACTGCCTTTACCTGAATTTTTGGCTTGCTATTGGGAATTTATTCCTCATAGTGGGTTGCTTTACCCAGCCTTAATATAATGGAAGGAACTTAGTCCTACCTCAACTTAATATGCCATGCTTTCTTGACATCCATGGGAGGCCTGCCATTTTTAGAACAGAAACTGAAGAAAAATTGATAGGAGGGCAGAGGGGAGGGGAGCAGAAGAAACAGGAGAGAAGAGAGGGGAGAAAAACTGCCATTAGGATGTCAAATAAATGAAAAAAAAATTAAAAGGAAAAAAAATGAGTAGGCTATTATTGGTCCCCATAGTGTGATATAGATCAGATTGGAGATTCTTTGAGCCTCCATTTAATGATTGTGAAACAGAAAATTCCTTGGTTAAGACTTCTATTTCTGATTACTAGTTTATATGTCATACCTAAGAAAACATCAGGTATTGAATCTTTTATTTGTGCATTAATTGCTATTATCCATAACTGTACTAATTTTTCAGAAAAGCATCATTTATGTGATAAATGTGAGAAGGTTCTGCACCAAGGCACAAAGACTTTTGTCCATGATCATGAAAATATTCAAGAGAAATCTTACAAATGTTTTGAGCTTGGCCAAGTGATTCATGAACCCTGCCAATGTACACCTTATGGTACAAGGAATACTGCAGAAAATTACAAGTACAGTTTTGGTAACCACATTCCTGCCTGTGTTGAAACCACAATCCTCAATAGACACAAAAGTGGAGATGCTGGAGACGAACTTTGCAAATATGAAGACTATGTAAGTTGTTTAAATTTGTGTTTCATCATTAGCCAAAATCAGAGTACTCAGAAAAGAAAGAAAGAACAGAAAAATACAAAGTATGGTCCATCTTTTCACTCTAATAGAGAAATTATATTGAAACAAACTGATAATGGGAAGAAACCACACCATTGCAGGAAATGTGGAAAATTCTTCAAGACTTACTCAAGCCTCATTAGCCATCAGAGAGTCCATACTAAAGAAAAAACCTATAAATGTACAAAATGTAGTAATTCTTTTTTGCATTTTTCACAACTCAATATCCATTACAAAACCCACTGTCTGGAAAAACCTTACAAATGTTCAGAATGTGGTAAGTGCTTCTGTCACACATCAGACTTTGAAAGACATTACAGGATCCACATTCGAGGGAAACCTTACAAATGTGGTGAATGTGACAAATCATTTTCCGCAAAACAAAATCTTAGAATTCATCAGAGAATCCACACGGGAGAGAAACCATACAAATGTAATGAGTGTGGCAAATCTTTTAGAAGTGACCCCAATCTTAGAAATCATCTGAAAAGACATAGAGGTGAGAAACCTTACAAATGTAGCGAATGTGAAAAATCCTTTACCACAAAAGACAATCTTAGAACTCATCAGAGAATCCACACAGGAGAGAAACCTTACAAATGCAATGAATGTGAGAAATCCTTTACCTCAAAAGACTATCTTAGGATTCATCAGAGACTCCACACAGGAGAGAAACCTTACAAATGTAGTGAATGTGGCAAATCTTTTAGAGGTAGCCCAAGTCTTAGAACACATCTGAAAAGTCATATAGGTGCAAAACCTTACAGGTGTAGTGAATGTGACAAATTCTTTACCACAAAAAGCAGTCTTAGAACTCATCAGAGACTCCACACAGGGGAGAAACCTTACAAATGTAGTGAATGTGGCAAATCCTTTTCCAGTAGCTCAAATCTTAAAACACATCTGAAAAGTCATTCAGATGAGAAACCTTACCAATGTAGTGAATGTGACAAATCATTTTCATATGGCTCAAATCTTAGAACACATCTGAAAACTCATACAGGTGAGAAACCTTTCAAATGTAGTGAATGTGACAAATCCTTTACCACAAAAGACGGTCTTAGAACTCATCAGAGAATCCACACTGGAGAGAAACCTTACAAATGTAGTGATTGCGGCAAATCTTTTGCCCAGAAAGTCCAGCTTATGACTCACCAGAGAACTCACACAGGAGAGAAACCTTATAAATGTAGTGAGTGTAACAAATTCTTTACCAGAAAAGCCAATCTTAGAGGTCATCAGAGAATACATACATTAGAGAAACTTTAGAAATGTAGCGAATGTGAGAAATCCTTTACTGTTGGTTCAACTCTTAGAATACGGTCCGGGATATTTGATTACACTGTGAAGCCTGAGTTTTAATAATATTAATCTTGGATCAGGGACTGAAACCGAGAACTATTTAACAGGAATTAGCAATTGAAAGTAAGATGCAGAGATGAACAATAATGAATAGATGAGCAATTTGGAATTTCACAGTCTTTTCAGTCGGAGATGGTTGGGGAGACACTCTCTTGCTGAGTCTCTAGGCCTCTCTGAACCAGCATGTTTGGTGTGGGAAGTCCTTCTGTACATGTATTGCTTTTATTGGTTAATGAATGAATAAAGTATCTGTCTTGGGCCTGGCAGGGCAGAATAGAGGTAGGCTGGGAAAACAAAACTGAATGCTGGGAGAACAGACAAGTCAGAACCTTGCTGGTAAGCCACTGCCACGTGCCTATATGCAGATTAATAGAAATTGGTTAAATTAAAATGTATAAAACCTAGCTAATAAGAAGCTAGAGCTAATAGACCATGCAGTGATTTAATTAATACAATCTCTGTGTCGTTATTTCGGGGCTGAGCAGCCGGGAACAAACAAGCGGCCTCCTCCAACACATGTTTTCACCCCAGTGTCTGAGTCCTGAGCCCTTATTGGTAAATAGAACAATAGAAACTTAGGTAAAAGCTACATTTGTTGGCTATGCCACAGCCAGTACTAGCAGAGTCAGAAATCCCACCAAACCACAGCCCAAGCAACAGTGTTTTTAATGCAGGGCCATAGGACCATAGTCAGGTGTAACTGCTTTGCTGACAGGAAAACAACGTGAACACATCAGAATAGATACTAAAGAGAAACATAAATGCAGTGAATGTGAGAAATCCTTTACTGTTTGCTCATTTTTAAGAGTATATTAGAGAATTCGTTCAGGAGATAAACCTTGCAAGTGTAGTTGTCTTCATTAGGCTTTTTTGCTCTGAAGCAATTCTCTTAAAGGAAAACTTTTAACTGAGGCTGGCTACAATTTCAGAGATTTAGTCCATTGACATCATGGTGGGAAACACAGTGACATGTATGCAGACATAGTGCAAGAGAATGAACCGAGACGTCTGTGGCACGATCCTTGGGTAGCAGGAAGTAAGCTATGTACTAGGTGTGGCTTGAGCATATGTGAGACTTCAATGCCTACCTTAACAGTGACACACTTCTTCCAGCAAGTTTACCCAAACTCAAAGAAGGCTGTCCCTCCTAATAGAGCCATTCCTTATGGGCCAATCATTCACATTGGGGCCATTCCTATTCAAACAACCATAGTAGTGGATATGAGAATCATTTTATCTATAAAATCACCCCGAGAACAGATCATAGTATTCATGTGGTAGAGAAAACTGAAAAATGTAATGTATATGCAAAAGTCTTTACCAGCCTCTCAGGTCTAAGAGAACATCTGAAAATTTATACCAGTGAGACAAGTTTCCATGGAAAATCATTTGGGATGTTCTTAAACCAAGGTCTGTTCTTAGCTACCCTTGAGACTCCACACTAGAGAATCATTGTGAACATGAGATATTTGGGAAAGCCTTTAAGTTAATTTCAAATCTTAGAAAACATTAGGAGTTAATGCAGAGAAAAATGGGAAAAAATGTAGAACAAGTTTCATCAAAACCTTTTACTTGTTCAACCTCAAATGTTTCATAATAAAGACCAAATGGAGAAATGTTATTTATATGTAGTTGTGTAACAAATTTCTGGACATCGGAATGATCCATTCTGGAGGGAAGCTGATTAAGGCAGGAAATACACCACTCAAAACAACTTCAATACATCTCTGAAACTGATAGGATTCAGTGTTCTTAACTGAAATGAAGAAACTCAGGAAGTCGTGTCCCTTTGAAGAGGATTTTGGTCATTAAGATAGGATGCTCTTTAACTTGTAGGTTTGCCTACTGACGTGTAGTGTGTTCCAGGTGTGCATCATGCATAAGCTGTATCACATGCAGCTTTTGAGTTTCATCATAGGAACTGTGTTTGAGTCTCTCGTGCTCCTGTAATTAACCGCCTCCCCATATTTCTGTAAGCAATTCCAATAAAACTCTTTGATTAAAAAGGTTGGACTTGGTTGTGTTTTCAGTTTCCAGTTAGGGTGAGTAGATGCATATGCATGTTGCATCTCCCTACAGAATGTGTCTCATAAACATGTGCTTAACTTGCTTCTTGTTTCTCTGAACTTATAAACAGGAACTTGATACTAGAGTTCTCAACCTGTAGGCCATGACTTCTTTGGAATTAAAAGACCATTTCACAGGGGTTGCCTAAGATATAGGAAAATATATTTTCAGTAGTCTTGCTGCTTCGGGGACCAGCCTCTAGGCAGCTCAGTGTTTGGGGGGTAGGTGAAGCTAAGAGCTTTTTAGTCTGAGGGGGTTAGGAAAAAGACATTCACCTTAAAGTTAGGAGATCAGGAAACAAGCTTAAAGGGAAGAATTTTTCCTAATTTTATAACTTGCTAACATCAGAGAAATGAAATTTATAAAATTGAAAATAAACATACAAATGATAGAAATACAATAGGGATGTCATTGTTCACAAACACAAAATAAATTATATTTTATTAGTATTCTTACATAGAAATCAAACAGCATATACAAGAAAATAATCTTGAATATTACTTACAGTAGAATATTCCACAATAATTTCTAGAAAACCAAAACAATGTGGCAAACACGATTTCCTTTCCCATTTGCACATTTTGTTTTTTAAAAATATTAGATTTTTAAATTTTTGCTTATGGGTATTGATGTCTTGCACCACTTATCTATCTATATTCATATCCTCTGTTTTTGTGCTTGATGCCTGCTGAGGTTGAAAGAAAGTATCAGATATCCAGACCTGATTTTCAGCCACAATGCAAGTGCTCAGAACTGAACTATGTCCTCTTGAAAAGCAGCACATGCTATAACCTACTGAGCCATCTCTTCGGCTTCCTCTAAGATATATCATGCATTTCTTTCTACCTTCCAGGTCTCTTGGTTCTATACCACAGGTTTGCAGGTTTATCAGTAAGCCTAGACTATGAAAAAGGGATTTTTCTGAAAACACGTGGATTTAAACACAGTACTGTACTCTGTAGATAAAGAGAAAACAAAATAGAGGATTCTGCAAATGATTCACAACTGCCATTGGTTCAGAACAAAGAAAATACATAGGGACCATTTTCAGTTAATATAATGTGAATTCCACCACCTTTAATCACAGATCAATCAAAACTTAAGGACTGACATGGGACTGAGTGACTGAGATGACAGTATTTTACACTAGCGAGTTACTGAATTTATCATGGAACAAAGAGGCTTTATGCCGGCCAACAGAACACACATGAAGAAATAAAGTATCATGCAATGAACTTTTCTCCTCTGAGAGATGCGAGACCTATTCAAACACAGTCCTTACACTTGCAGCATTTCCCCCGAGCAAGGGAGACTACAGGGAAGTTATTTTCCACCACAAGAACTAGACTGCTGCAATTCTGCAGCATCCAGTCTCTACAAAGTTTGTTGAGCAAGATATAGGCATTGTCATTCCTCCTGAGAGAAGTACAAACCCATAAAATAGAATGTCATTGGATCTTCAACTTAAAATAGGGAGTGTCTGTGTTGGTACACTGCTTTAATTCACGCATTAAGGGGATAGAGACAAGTAATTTTCATGTAAGACCAGGCTTGGTCCACATGGTGAGTTCTGAGCAGGATAGGGCAACAGAGTGATTGAATGAAATAAAGCAAAAGTCAAACAATACCAAGTCAATTTGTCCATGTACACATGGGAAGACTTTTTTTACTGGACCAAAAGACAATTAGAGTCTATTTTTCTCTCACACTGGGTGATCAGAATTATTTAAAAGATACTTTTGAAATTTGTCCTAATATGTAATTTATTTACAACTGTAAAATATGTGGCTTGATATTTACTCACAGCATCGACAATCTGCATTTTCCCACACTCTAAGGTGTAACATTAAGAAGGCATCATGAGTTCTTAAAGAAGACAATATCTGAATGCTGCATTTAGATATTCTAATTCATACATCACAGAAGGCAAATAAACAATTATTAATAATTTTTAGTAAATGTTAATGTTTTCAACTATTGGTGTAGGGCTTGGTAAAATATATTTTCTGTATTTTCAGATTCTCAGATTCTATCTAATCTGCACTGGATTCTCCAGGGAATAATTTCCTTTTTTTTTCCCTCCCTCCCTCCCTCCCCCCTCCTTTTTTTTTCTGTTTCCAAGATAGGCTTTCTCTGTGTAACAGCCCTAGCTGTCCTGAAACTCGCTCTGTAGTCCAAGCTAGCCTCAAACTCAGATACACCTGCATCTGTTTCTCAACTGCTTGGGACTAAAGGTATGCATAACTACCACCCAGCATCATGGGAGAATTTCTAAGCAGCCATTGGAATACTAGTCACAAAAACAAATTTCACTCTCTTGAATAGGTAACTAGTAGAATGGCAAAGTTAGAAATTGTGGGTGAATTTAAATTCCAGGAGCTCTGTAATTGCCACAATAGCATGAGAACCCTGATTACAGATTATTCTTCTGTGACTATACTGGCAACCACAATATACATGAAAAGAATCCCAGTAACTCCAATTCATATGGTCTAAACATTACAGACAAGGGCGGATATCCACAACAGAATTTGACAGTCAGTGTCCTGCACAGCAGCAGAAAAACTAGTTAAACCCCTGGTTAGGTTACCCATGCCTGTTTCCCAGTCCTTCACCTCCACTGGGCTTCCGGCTCCCCCACTGCACTCCTGACTGTAACTCCTACAGAAGCCACACAAGGTGTCCTTCAGCTGAGGGGAGCTTTCCTGTCCCTACAAGATATGGAGATGACACCTGTGTTATTAGAGGTCCCTCTGGGAGTGCAGGGTTTTCTGGAACATCGTGCCCTGGTTCAGGTAACATGGCTCCTATCCACTTGCACAAATGAAATTGCTTCCGAAATTTCCAAACCCACAAAATCTAGGCTTCATTTCCCTATCACTCCTCAGATCAGGTGATTGTCCCAGCTCCACTGATACCTAATTTGTCCCACTCTGTGCAAACTACCTTCTCCACAGCTCTGTAGCTGTCAGACCTGTTCTACCCAGCTTCCCAGGTGTTGCTGCTATCTTACACCAGAACTTTGTATTAATGAGTACAGAACAAAGAAAATAATATTGTATGAGGGGTACAAGGTCAGATATCTTCATTGTACACGTTTATGAACTGACCCCTGGAAATCTTTGCTGAATTACATAGGAAAATAATCTAATGTCATTAAGCAGAGGCGTCTTGATATAGGGAACACCCAACATTGGCATCCCAAGTGTCTGTTGAGTTGGTTGAATTCTACAGACTGCTAAAGCCAGACCAGAAGATTAAATTTTCACTGTATCCTGCATCAGATTAATCATCCCTAAAACATCAGTAATTAGTACAAATTATCACATCGTCTTTGGCCAACAAGAGCATGAATAAACTCAAGATTGAACTAACCACTTGCGTTCACGTTTTACCAAACTCCAAAACTGAGAATACCAAATGTTCTCAAACAATACTTCTCTATTAGTTGAATAGGAGTATCTGCTTTTAATAAAATCCACAAAAAACTTAGGCAATGGTATGGTTTTTGCTCATTGTAACATGTTACCTTGTCTAAAGTCTAAACTTTTTGAGTCTTGCTGTTTTTAGTATCAATATTCTGATATAGTACTTTATAATTGGACTAAATATTTCACCATCTTTTTCAGTACTTCAGAATGCTCCCCCAGCACACCCTTGGGGATTTCTGAGCAGTATATGAGCATGTGCATCTTTTCTTGCTTATAGGTCATCTCTTTTTAAAGTTTTGTAGTCTCTTGATATTTGTATAGATGAATTCACACATGGAATTAAGCTGAATATATGTCTTTTTAAAGTACTTTCTTGAGTTTTATTTCATGTTGAATTTTCTGGTATGTCTGCAATATTGGCATTGTATAAAGAATTTAACAAATGGAATTTGATTCATTCACTGAGGCTCATAGAGTGGAATTTCAAGGTAAAATGGGATGTGATGATAGTACAATTGTGTTCAGTACTTACCCATGGACAGCAATGTACTGAGGGTTATTGGAGACTGACTGACTTGTGGAGTCTATACATGAGTTAACGATCATGCATAAGCATAGCCCAGTTTGGATGATGTCCTTCAATAACACAGGCTTGCACTAATATTTTCATTTGTCCCATTGCAGACCACTCACTGTCCTTCATGAATGCAAGGGAGAGTTGTCTTCTTTCTTGGGCTCCCTAATCCTCAACATTCTGTCGGTGTTGAGCCCCTTTCTGTGGGACTATGTACTACTATAATAGTAAGTCTGGAGCAGTGAGGACAAACAATCTGCCCTACTTTAGTTGAATCATGAAATACCAAACCAGCACAAAATACAGCTTATGAACACTGGACACCCAGAGAATACTACACACCTGTAGGCATATCTACATGTATTGTATCTTACTGGCTCAATTATTCTAAACAGCAAGACTGGTATAAGTTTCTTCAATGGAATTAAGCATAGTGATTCCTGACATTTTGTATTCATTATGAATTATTTGACAGTGAGAAAGTAAAACATTTTAATGAAAAATTTCCTACATTAGTCACATTTGCAGAATTTTTCTGAAATAAGTCTAGATTTTGTTTCCTAAGATTAGAACATTACTCAAAGGCTTTCACACATTTCTCATGCACATAATAATTCCCTAGAGTGGATGCTGTAGTGGTCCATAAGGACAGAGTTTAGATAAAGCATATGCCATATTACTTAGTATAGAAAGTTGTGTCTTCAGTATGTATTTCTTGATGTTTTCTTAGACCTGAGAGACAGGTAAAGAGTTTGTTATATACATTGCATTTATAAGGTTTCTCTCCTGTATCAACTCTTTGATGAGTTCTAAGGTGGGCTTCCTGGATAAGGGATTGGCCAAATTCACTGCACTGGTAAGATTTCTTCCAGTATGAATTTTCTGATGTTTTCTAAGAACTGAGCCACCAGCAAAACATTTGTCACATTCACTACATTTGTAAGGTTTCTCCCCTGTATGAAGCCTCTGATGTGTTCTAAGATGGTCTTTCTGGATGAAACATTTGTCACAGTAACTACATTTGTATGGTTTCTCTCCTGTATGGATTTTCTGATGTGTTCTAAGATTGGCTTTCTGGATGAAGCATTTGTCACATTCACTGCATTTGAAAGGTTTCTCTCCTGTGTGGATTCTTTGATGTCTTCTCAGGTGGGCTTTGCGGATAAAACACTTGTCACATTCGTTGCATTTGTAAGGTTTTTCTCCAGTATGACATTTCTGATGCTTCCTAAGATCTGAGCCAACGGTAAAGGATTTTCCACATTCGCTACATTTGTAAGGTTTTTCTCCTGTATGAATTCTCTGATGAGTTCTAAGATTGGCTTTCTGGATAAAGCATTTCTCACACTCACTACATTTGTAAGGCTTCTCTCCTGAATGAATTCTCTGGTGTCTTCTAAGGTTGGCTTTTCGGATAAAGCATTTGTCACAGTCACTGCATTTGTAAGGCTTCTCTCCAGTATGAATTTTCTGATGTGTTCGAAGATCTGAGCCAACAGTAAAGCATTTCTCACATTCAGCGCATTTGTAAGGCTTCTCTCCTGTATGAATTCTCTGATGTTTTTTAAGCTTGGCTTTCTGGATAAAGCATTTGTCACAGTCACTACATTTGTATGGTTTCTCTCCAGTATGAATTTTCTGATGCATTCTAAGATCTGAGCCAACGGTAAAGGATTTCTCACATTCACTACATTTGTAAGGTTTCTCACCTGTATGAGTCTTCTGATGTCTTCTAAGGTGAGCTTGCTGGATAAAGCATTTGTGACATTCACTGCATTTGTAAGGTTTCTCTCCCGTGTGAATTCTTTGATGTATTCTAAGAGATGAGCCAACAGTAAAGGATTTCCCACATTCACTACATTTGTAAGTTTTTTCTCCTGTGTGAGTTTTTTGATGTGTTTTAAGCTGGGATTTCTGGATAAAGCATTTGTCACATTCACCACATATATAAGATTTCTCTCCTGTATGAATTCTTTGATGTCTTTGAAGACCTGAGGAGGTGGAAAGGGATTTACCACATTCATTACATCTGTAAAGTTTCTTTCCACTGTGGGTTCTGTAATGGTATTCAAGGTGTGACAATGTATAGAAGGACTTACTACATTGTTTACATTCATAAGGCCTCTCTCCTCCATGAATATTCTGATGTTTTTTAAGACCTAAGTAGCAGATGAAGGGTTTTCTACAATCATTACATTTGTAAGTCTCCTCTCCAGTATGACGTCCCAATGAATGATAAAAGCACTTACCACATTCTGTACATTTGTAGGATTTCTCTCCATAATGGATTTTGTAATGTACTTTGTGGTGTGACAAATAGAGAAAGGACTTGCTACATTCTGTAAACTTGTAGTGTTTCTCTCCAGGATGAGGTCTCTGATGTCTACGGAGGCTCAAATAGGTCCTGAAACATTTCCCACATTTCCTGCATTGGTATGGTTTTTCTCCCCTATGGATTTGTTTCACCTTTAATTTATGTTTAGAGTTAAAAACTTCATCATACTCTGTATTTTTGTGTTCTTTCTTTCCAGTCTGGATTCGTTGATATTGGCTAATGATAGGACACAAATTTAAACACTCCCCATAATTTTTATATTTATATTGTTCTTCTGCGGTGATCCCACTTTTATATCCCTTAGGGTCTGATGATTTATTAGAGGCATCACTCTGGTTACCACTCCTGTACTCCTTGCAGTTTTCTGTAGCATCACTTGTGTTATCAGGCACAACTTGGAAGGATTTATGAATCATTTTGCCAAGCTTATAACAATTGTAAGAGTTCTCTTGGGTATTCACATGTTGATGCACAATATGCTTTGAACCTTGATCCAAGGCTTTCTCGTATTTACCACATACGCAATGGTTCTCTGGAAAATTAGTACAATTAGGGATTAATAAGGATTGGAGCTCGATTAAACACATTCAACGAGTGAGGCATCCTTCAGTTCTCTAAGACGAATGAATTGGCAATTCTTAGGAACAGAACTCTCACCAGATACCTTTTATATTTTAATATCATTAAATAAATACACAGAAGAACCTATACCCTGATCACCATCAAACTACAAGGATCAATAATAGCCTTCTCTCATTGTTACCTAATCTGCATGCCTTGCAGAAGGTTGAACAAAATGGTGAAAAGGCAATGAAGTACTTTGAGAAAGGAGCTCTTCTACTGATCATATGGAGAATGCTTCCCTTTTGGTTGCTATTTATATTTTTGAAAGAGTCACACTGTGTGGCCTTCATCAGCTAGGAACTCATTATGTAATCCAGGCTGACCTGGAACTCACCAGACCCACTTGTTTCAGCCTCCCTAGCAATGAGATTAAAATCATGCAGTGCCAGGACTAGAGACCATATCTCAAAAAAAAATTTAAAAAAAGAACAAAACTAACCACATGCACACCAACAGCTTCTTCTCTCTACAAAAATCTCTCCATTCTTTTAAAAATCAGAAATAGGTGAATAGCTTAATCCAAGAGTAAAATCAAAATATTCCAACTGAATACTCAATTATCTGTGAACACTGAACTTAGGGTTAAAAATCATATGATACTGTTGGAAAGATTATATATTATAGAGTTTTGGTTATTTTTGCTGAGAAGACTAAAAATATGAAGCTATGTTTATTATTATTAGAATTTTCCTACTTTCTATCAGTCTCTAGATAAGCCAGAGAGTTTATACAACTACAAAGTAGGTAAATACAAAGGATAAATGAAGAATTCTACAAGTCATGCATGCTTACCTATAAAAACTAGATTGCTGTAATTCTCCCACATTACGTCCATGTAAAGAGCCCTTTGAGAAGAGTCTAGACATTCCCACTCCTCCTGGGAAAAGTCCACAGACACATTGCTGAATGTCAACAAACTCTGCAAAGGAAAATTACACATTTACCATGTGCTACTTGACAATATGCTTTCCTGGGTAAAAAGAGACCTAAGAAATTAGAGACACTTTCATGATATAAATGAGGCAGGGCATTATTCAAAGACAAAAGTTTTCTAACAATGCTGTAGAGAAACCCTGTCTTGAAAAAAAAAAAAAAAAAAAAAAAACCAATGCAGATATACTCTCATATGCATAATAAAAACTTCCCTTTATAAGTCAGAAATGGAAACCTGCCTATTGCCATCTCTCTGCAGAATTTCTACATATGTAAAACATAGCTTCAGGGGAAGGAACATATAGGGTAGGATAGCCTTTTTCCCTAAAAGAAGAGAGCAATGTAATCAAGAGGGACATTCATTTATGTTTGAAAATTTATGTCCTATGTATAGAGCCAAATCAATATGTCTAGAAAATTCTTCCTAATATATTTCACATGATACAATATAGAGGTGGAGAAAGATTGCTTAAACATTATGTGAAAATTAAAACAAAAACTGAGAAAATACTTATCTTTTGAGAACTTACCACTGAGCATTGTTATCAAAAGCATGATATGATCAGGACCTCTCCTGAGACAATTAGTTTTCAGATGTCAACACATCCATAGTTGTATCATCACTATTTGATATCAAATATCAAAGAAAGTATCCACTAAACTGCAATCTGCATCTCCTCTCAGAAACATCAGTTTTACCGCAAAAGCAAGCCTCAGATTTATTCTGTCATCTGTGTTCTCTAGGGTGCTGAAATATTTACTACTAGAATTCAAGACTGAGTCTCTTCTGTTTCTACTTTTCCTAAAATTGCTCAGTGAGGGAAGCCAAAAGGCCCATGTGTTTCTAAGGCTACTTTCATAATATGGTTCTAGAAACCTTGTCATCCCTGAAATTCAACCTAGGTGGCACATGAGACCTTCTTCCTCCTACTATATAAGGACAAAAGTCAACCTCAACTGGGCATCAATTCTTTGCTCATCATTTACAATGGAATCTCTTTTAAAGTTAGAGATCTTAAGTCCATGAAAAACAAAGGTCCACACAGTATTATGGGAGGATACATTGAGGACAAGGCTGTGCTAGGTAGGTGACAAAATTTAAAGGTTTAATCTGAATTCTCGAAAAAGAAAAGGAAGAAAAAAATCAGAGGAAATAAACACTTTACCAGAGTCAGGGAATTTAAGGCTTACATGGATCCGATTAAAAAACAATTTTTGCTCTTGTCTCGTTTCTCTTGCCTCCTCTTATCTTTACTCCAACATGGTCTTTCACTCTTTTTGCTCTGCCCCTACCCCAGTAAATCTCTTGCACTAACTGTTGTGTGTGGCGCTGTTCTTGTGTGACGATGGACTGCCAGCCTGAGCCTATAGTGTTCTGTCCTCCTCTGAGTACCGGGGATGCCTGAGGCTCTCAAGATTTGGACTTCTCTCTGCAGCATCCTTGGGAACTGTCATATACCTCTTCCATTGGCATGTCCTTGGGAGACCCTCTGACCACTCCTTTCAAATCAAATCTGGGCTCAATGTACCTTGGACCAAGTGGTCAGGGAACTGAGAAAAAAAACCTATACTTTCTTTTTCTTTGTTTATGTATGGATCACTTGTCTGTGAGTGAATCTGATTCTTCCTGCATTACTTTCCACGTGGACATGTGTGCTTGTCTGGCTCCTGCGGCCAGCTACTGCTTTCTCCCATCTGCCAGAAGCCTGGGAGATGCACAGCTTAAGCTCCAGCCCACTGTATTCTCCACATGGCTCTGGTTTTGTGGCCTGCTGCTCCATGGGCTCCCCTTCCTTCTGACCCTTCCTGGTTTTCTCTCACTCTGCAGCCAGACTGCAGATCCACTGTGCTATCTCTGTTTTCTGCAATCCTGCAGCTCGTTTTCCCTCTCAACTTCCTCTTGGAACTTATAAGAACAAATTTGCACAGTCTTCCACTTTGTGACCCACTCTCTCTTCCTCCACGAATTTAGATTTTATAATAATATCTTGGCCTCAATACAAATCAATGGCCCAAACCGGCAAACTTGATTTCCAAATTCTCACAAATCGTCAGCAAATGCTACGGCCACAGACAAAAGGTCTCCAAATATCTTATACTTAAACAGGCATGCTCTGCTATACTTCCAAAGTCCCTTACCTGCAAGGCTCTATCTTCCCACTGCAAACATCATTTATCTCTATAATTTCTTTGCACTTTGCTCTCATGAAAATAATAATATCTGAAGATTATGCTGTAATCTTGGTCTCAGAATTTGTAAATTACTCATTGGGTATGGTTTAAAATGTATATAATTTGTAACAAAATTTTGCTTTAAACTTACAACAAAAGGCTTCTCCCACCAAAACAGTTACTGTAATGTTCTGTATCTTTAAGAGACAAGCCACCCCCACTCCCTTCCTGCTTGTAGCCTTAGTCTCTCTCTTTTCTCTCTGTCTCCCTCTCAGACAGGCAGCTCTCCCCCTCCTCTTCTCCCCTTTTCCGTTCCCCTCCATAACCCACCTAATAAATATCTAACCTCACTCTGCATGGTATGCCTATCCGTTTGTCGTTTGTCACTGTCGGAGATAAGCCACCTTTGGAGACCTCCGCTGATCTCATGCACAGTCCTTGCCTAGGACTGGCTGCTCCCGGGACCCACTGTCTGCCGCTGCCGGGATTCCGCAGCAAGCTGCTGGGGACTTGCAGCACTGGTTGCCTGCAGCCACATGTCCCCTGCCCGGAACCAACCACAGCTCAGGGACCTAGGGCTGGAGCTCTCAGGGCCCACTACCACCACTTGGGGACCTGCAGCAATCTTTAATAATCATTACAGTTACATCATCACCTGTCACCAGGTGCCTTTCCGCTGTCAGCTATGCGACATGGGCACCCTTTAAAAGTGCCCACCAGAGCATAGCTTGCTCTCCTATCTCATTTCTGTTATCTCCTCTTTTCTCTCTTGCCACCTCTTGTCCCCACTCCAGCAAGTCTTTCACATTTTCACTTTCTCCCTCCCCTCTTGAACAAACTCTGTTGCATGTCGTGTGTTTCCTTAGTGGCCTACCTTGGTGGATCCCACCAAAAAGTATTCACTTTGCTTCCTTTTATAAAAAATTTATCCTTTCATTTTTATCTATATATCTTTAAAAATAAGTAAGATTTTGTTTGGGTTTGCCTATAGTTTTAAATTATGCATACCACCCCGACTGTTTTTGCAATAATAGCATTCTTTTTAAACTTTAAAGAAACGGTCAAGTCTGTGATTATGGATGGTCCTCATAGGTTTTATCGGATGTCACTCTTCTGCCTTCTAATGCTCCATAGTGCTGATCTCCCTAAAGGCATTGTTTGTGTCATCCCGGACTGCGCTGCTGTTGCTGTCTCTCTCTACACAGCTTAATGGCTGCAGCCTTGGCTCAGAGAAACCTCTCTCCCTCATTCCCAGGCTTTGTTGAGATCCTGATCTTCAGGACACAGGCTCTGTCTTCCTGAAGGGGTGAATGTGGCAGCCTGGAGATATGAGCTCTTAACGGGGTGAAACCTGACTTTGGAGAAATAGATGTGAAAAGGAAGCAGTCAGACACATTCGTCAGTCTGGTTAATTCCAATTTCTTCCCTGAGGGAGGCTTTTTCTTTCTTTCCAGTGTCTCCACTGGAGAGCATGGAGGAAGGCCTGAGTGTGATAAGTCCTGAGTGGGTGTGTGCTGTTGACGTGTGAGTTGGCATGTCAAGGACCAATGTCTCAGCCCTGTGGGAGTGTCAAAGCTCATAGGAATGCCAAAGCCTTCCTTGGATCTCAGTATGAACGTGAACAGTTTGTGCAGAGAATGCCCACCATAGCTTTCTCTCCACGATGCACAGCTTTCCTCCTGGGATGCATGGCTTTCTCCCTGGGATATTTACTACTTGAAGACGTCCCTCAGAGAAACAGCTCCTCCCGAGATGAGGCAAACTTGCCTCCTTACCCAGCTGTATGTAATAAACACACTGAGCTTCCAGGGCTGCTGTGGCTTGTCCATTAGAGGGCCCACACCATCCAAAAACTAAAAACAATTTTCAAAGAAATGTGGACATGACACTGACCTGTGGTGGATTTACAGGAGAACCATCCATTCTTTCGGTTGCTCTTCTCAGTCTCAGGAACAAAGACTGGCACTCTTCTTGATAATTCACATCAAGGTGTCAAAAGTAACAAGCTAAAATGAATACAATCCTGTTACAAATAGTGCTAAACAACAATAAGGGAACTTCAAAGTCAAAGTGAAAAAGATACCAAAGGTTTTATCAACATTCTTATAGACAGGAAAGCATGGAAGGATATATTTAGAGTGATGAAAGAAAACAGCTGGATCTTATCACCGCACCCAGAAATGTTGGCTCTTAAAATTCATGGAGAAGGAAGTTCACTTGAAGAAAGTTACAAAATACAAAATATCACAGGTTACAAAATATACACTCAAACAACACTAAAGATCATAATTGGAGGTAACATATATATATAAATCAGAGAAACTGTCCATTACATCACAGGTAATAAAGACATTTTTTTTTAATTTTATTTATTTATTTATTNTGTTCCTGTGCTAGGTAGAGAAGTAGAGAAGACCTAAAAATGAATTTATTTCCCAGTTTTTCCATTATTAAACATCTTTGCGCCATCATCTAACTCCTAGATTGCCCATTTTTAGTGTCTGGTATTAAGAATGTTTTGTGAATTGTGTTTTGTCCAGTTGGGATGCATGGACTGTCACATGACAGTCTGTGTTAGATGCTCGGTTCTAGTGGAACAGCCAGTGGAATGTAAACATGAAATGCACTGTCTGATGGGATACAGTGTTGCATAGAGGCATTGTCATGGTCCTGGAGGAATGGTTGTTGTGGGATCCCATCACCTTTTTGGAGACTTCAGAGACTGCATTTTTTTTTTATTTATTAAAGATTTCTGTCTCTTCCCCGCCACCGCCTCCCATTTCCCTCCCCTCCCCCAGTCAAGTCCCCCTCCCTCGTCAGCCTGAAGAGCAGTCAGGGTTCCCTGCCCTGTGGGAAGTCCAAGGACCACCCACCTCCATCCAGGTCTAGTAAGGTGAGCATCCAAACTGCCTAGGCTCCCACAAAGCCAGTACGTGCAGTAGGATCAAAAACCCATTGCCATTGTTCATGGCAATAAAGACATTTTACACAAAGAATAGAATAGAGAAGAACTGGGTGTAAGATATAAAACCCAACTCAAAAAAAAAAAAACTTTTTCCCCCCTCCTCCCTCTCCTCTCCCCCTCCCTCCCACTCCTCTCCCCCTTCCTCTCCAGTTATGCTATGATTACCACTGATTAATGAAGAACTGATTTGTGCCTATAGCAGAACTATAGGGGAACAGTACTAGATGGGGAAAACTAAACTGAATGCTGGGAGAAAGGACACAGAGTCAAAGAGAAGCCATGGAGCTGCCGCCAAAGACAGACATACTGAAACTTTGCTGGTAGGCCACGACCTCGTGGTAATGCACAGATTAATGGAAATGGGTTAAATTAAGATGTACGAGTTAGCAATAAGAAGTCAGAGCTAATGGGCCAAGCAATATTTTAATTAATTTAGTTTCTGTGTGATTATTTCAGGGCTAAGCAGGACTAGCGGCCTCCCTCCAACATTCAGGCTTTCTAAACATTCTAAAACGTGCAATTTGGACTTTATCTCAAAATTCCTTAATATCTTTGGTTCATGGTATTAAATGTTGACAATAGTATTAGCAGAAACTGTTCCATGTAAGGAGAAACATAAATATAACACAATGTAGTTTTTAAATAGTATCTAATCAGCAGCAGAATCTAGTGAAGAGAGACTGTAAGTTCTGGGTAAGAAATGCCAGAACCGAGGTTGTGGGGTCCCCTGTAGAACACCCAGATAAGCTAAAGTAGGAAGAAGACTCTTTAAAATGCATTAGCGTTTTATGACTTTTATTTTATTGTAATTATTGGCATTATTGAATGCCTGTGTGTGTGTGGGGGGGGATCCTTCCAAAAAGGTGAATGAGTTAAGAATCTCGTGGTCAAACAGTGTCAAGAACAATGATGTGCAAAAAGTACCTAGTGAGTAAATGGATATATCCAATGTCTCAAGTCTATGGAGAGGAAGTGTTGCGGGAGGTCTTTCCGCCCCTCCAACCAATAGCTGCTGTGATACCAGCCCATTGGGGCGTGGTCTCTCTCCCTTTAAAAAAGCGGATATTTCCTCTGCTCGCTCTCTTCTCTTCCTGCTCCGCTGAAGACTAGACTCCCTTCCTGGTTGTGCAGATGGATGTTGTCTGGGATTGTGATCTGTAAGTTTTTTTCCCCTTTAAATAAATAACACCCTATTAATCATAAAAAAAAAAAAAACAGCAAACCATTATTTCTAACTGGAGGAAAGAAAAATATACCAGTAATTTTAGCAACCAGAATATTATTTAAAAAATCGTATCAGAAATAAAAATCCTGTACTATGAAAATTTCAACAGAAATGGGACTGTCAAGATTTTGTGATGAAGTCCTATAGAAAGCTGAGCAGAACTTTAGATGATTAAATAAGTCTGCTGCTAAAGCAGTAACTCAGAATCAGTCCCTTACTTTATCAATTATTTATCATTCTTTCCTTCCTCTTTATCTCCAGCTAGAAATATACGTCAATTACAGAAATTCATTCATGCAAAAGTTTATGCAACAATCTGTAACTCCTTATTTACAAGAAATTATAGACATAATGATGGAAATGACTCATGTTAAAGAACTCACTAATAAAGAGCCTATAGAAATCATTGTGTCACTGGGTGGTGGTGGCACACGCCTTTAATCCCAGCACCTAGCCTATAATCAATCCAATCCCACATCCCTAGAGGGTAGCATAAAAACACGGTCAATATAGGCAGAGCAATATGTCTTTACTAGAACACAGCTATCCTACATCAACAGGCCCTGAATATCCCAACATAGCAGAAGCACAAGAAGAAAGATCTTAAAGCCGTCTGTATGAAGATGATGGAGGTCCTTAAGTGGACATGATTAAATCCCTTAAAGAAATCCAGTAAAATACAGTGTAAGGAAATAATTAGAACTCTTCAAGACTTGAAAATGGAAACAGAATCAAATAAAATACAGACTGAGGAAATTCTGAAAATAAAAAACAAACTAGAAATTCAAAAAGAACTACAGAGGAAAGCTTCATGAAAAGAATATAAGGGCTGGAGAATTTACATCGGTCAAAATGTTAAATCTAAAAAACTCCTGAAAGGAAATATCTAGGAAATCTGCAACACGATGAAAAGATGAAACCTATGAATAACAGGGATAGAGAAAGAGAAGAAATGCAGCTTTTATGTTTTCAATATAATCATAGAACATAAGGTTTCTATCCTAAAGAAGGAAATGCTTATAAAAGAACAAGCATACAGAATAACAAATACATTGGGCCATAAAAGAAAGACCCCGTGTCACATAAAAACCAAAACATAAAGCATACAGATCAACAAAAGACTATTGAAAGCTGCAGGAGAAAAAGGCCAAATAACATCTAGTAGGCAGACCTACTAGAATTATACCAGACTTCTCAACGGAAACTCTAAAACCCAGAAGGTCATGGACAGATGTATTGCAAACCCTAAGAGACCAGAGTTGCCACTCCAGACTACTTTACCCAGCAAAACTTTCAATCAATATCAAAGGAAAAAATAATATCTTCTACCATAAAGACAAATTTAAACAACATCTATAGACAATAGATAAAACCAGCCCTACAGAAGGTACTAGAATGAAAATGTCAACCTAAGGAGGTAAACCATACCCATAAAAATACAGGGAATAAACTCAGACCAGTCAAAGCAAAGGAAGGGAAACACACACACACACACATTAGATAAGTCTGATACTTTGTTACTGTTCTATTTATTTAATTACAACCAGACAGTAAACAAAAACATGTTGTTGTTGTTTTTTTAAATGAAGAAAACAAAGGGAAAAACCAACCAAGCAGAAGAGACCTCTAAAATGAAAACTTGAATTCAGTAAAGGGATTGAGAAAGACACAAGGTGGGAAAATCTTGCATGCACCTGTAATACGATATATTATTATAAAATTATCAGTGTTAAAAGATTTATATGATTAACTCAAAATCCAGTACAATCAAGCTCCCCATGATTACTTCAGAGATACAGAAAAGAGAATCCTACAAATCTACATGGAAACACAAAGAC
Source organism: Alexandromys fortis (assembly GCF_014885135.2). Classification (NCBI taxonomy): domain Eukaryota; kingdom Metazoa; phylum Chordata; class Mammalia; order Rodentia; family Cricetidae; genus Alexandromys; species Alexandromys fortis. Next base: position 111,046 of record NW_026068300.1, read on the forward strand.
CCTAAGAGCAACCCCAGGAACACAGAGCAGAGTTTCAATCATCCCAGCTGTGATTTCTGACGACAGTGCAGAGAGACACAGAGCAGCAGCTCCTTGGGAATGACAGAAGAGTAAACACACAACACAGTAAGAGAAGCAAATATAGAACACAGTCAAATTTCAATAGAAAGGCAAAAACATAAACTATAGAATAGACAGCCTCATCAACCAATGGTATTGGGAAAAGTAAATAGCCAAATATAAAAGAATGAAACTAGGTCCAGTGAATTTCAATTCACAACTCCAGTGACTTGTGAAGTCTGCAGCATAGCACAAGGGGGAATAAGTCCATATATAGATATAGGGATATAGTTTCTGGACAGCACAACAAATTAACAAGACACAAGAACAATAAGCAACAAACAGGATTGAATGCAATTAAAATCTTGTGTGGAAATGGTAATAATTAAATTATGAAGTACAGTCTACAGAATGGAGAAACTTGTTAGCAAACTTTTCATAGTATAACACATAAACACACAGATTTTTTTATCAAGAATTAAAAAACACAAAGTAAATAAATAATACTACAATCAAGAAGCAAAAAAAAGGAGCATGCTCAAAGTAATTTTAACAGACAAAATGTACGTATTACATGCTCCACACTTTTAGCCATGAAACTTTTACTTTAAATATAAGGATACAAAATGCTATGAGTGAAGGAAGTGTTTTAATAGATATGCTGTGATGAGGGCTGGTTATAATTGTGGTAGGTAAAATAAAAAGCCATATCTACTGTAAAAAAAATTTAACAAATGATCAAGTGGTCCATTTGCGAGGAAGCTATGTGATCAATATGAATACATTTCACAAAGGTTTCCAAATACACGAAGCCATCAATGTCAGAACTGTAGGAAGCAAATAACCTCCTTGCAATGCAGGGAGGTTTCAACATCCTTCATTCAGTGATGCTGGAAATCTGACAGGACATTAGTGAGAAAGATAACTTCAACCCTAGTAAAGATCACTCTCTATAAAGTGTCTTCTTCAATAACTTGCACTGCTAACATCAATAGTATACAGAAACAGAAGAACACATAAAAGACACGGGAACACTGACTCACTAGTAGCATGTTCACATGCAAACATGGGAAGAAATGTAAAAGAATGTATGTATTCTGTAAAGATTCTAAGTAATTAAGGCACTCATCATACGAAGAGAGAAATTATGAGAAACCACAAAGACTTCAAAAATTATAAGGTAAGGATCAAATCCAGAGATGGCTTTAAAATATATAAAAATTATAGGAATGCAATCTGTTCAGAGTTGACATGAAGACAGATGACAGGAAACATCAACAGAAAGACAGCGCAGTAAGAGTTGAATACTCTGAAGAGATATTAAACAAATCTTAACAAAATCCTGCTGGCATTATTTTAAGGAATGAAGAAAATAACTCTAAGACACTGAAGGAATTAGAAAATGCTTAAAAAAAAATGAGAACAGGAAAAACCAAGAGGCATCAGTGGTTCTAACTAAACATTATATCCAAATTATAGTAATGAAAACATTTACAACTGGTATGAAGGCATGATCAGCAATGTGAATGGAAGAGGGACAGCATCACTCATATGCAAAATCAAATAAAATTTTAGCTGCTATTGAATCTTTCAAAGAGTCTTCGAATACCTACAATAGGATGATCCCGAGGTTATCCTCAGTGGAATGATCTAGAATCAGACTGAATGAAACAGAATGTGGCAAAGCCAACTTCCAGTTCTTCTTCTGCTGTCGCTCGAGTCCCTCCCCTTCACCTCCTCCTCAGTGACTCCTGCACACCTGGAGCCTTTGCCACCGTCTCCTCTCTCTACACCAGCCAGGGCTCGTGGTTCTAACTGACAGGTGAGCAGGACTGGTTGAGCAGTGGAAGACCTGCATAAGGGAAAGCCGTTCTTCAAAAAGCACCTGGAACTTTCCATGGAACAAACATGAAAGATGCTGACACCTGCAAAAGGAGCGAGAATACCAGGTAAAATGTCTTTCTCTGAGGATTTCACTTTACTCTCTGAGAGGCGAGACTCTTTCACACACAGCTTCCATACATGCAGAGTAGTTTTCCCAGGAACCCTGAGCAGGAGAAAGGAGACTGAAAAAAAAAATTTTTTTTTTCACCCACAGAAACCAGACTCTTGTGTTTCTTCAACAGGAGATCTCTGTATAGAGCCTTGTGAGCAGGGTCTAGGCATTCCCACTCCTCCTGCAAGAAAGAAGCCCACAGTCACAGCACAGCATGTCAACAAACTGTGAAATAAAAAATAACTATTTAGTCACATCTGCATGGACAGAGTGCTTTCCTTGAACTATGGGGCCATTTTTCTGATCTAAGTGAGTGAGCATAAATATTCAAAAAAATGCTTTCTACCTTTGTTTTCACCTGTATTGAGTGTTCTAACTATAAAATAGTGTGGGCTGATATTAACCCACAACATCCATAGAGGGCTTATAACATTAATATCTAAGCATATGAGGATACATTTGTGGATGCTGCATGTGCACCAGAGAGTGCATACCTTTCAGATGTTAAATTAGTAGGGGTTAAAGTTTGCGTTGTAAAAGTTAGTGTTCACAATCATTGTTGCAGAACTTGATAAAGTATTGTTATGAGTAGCCCACCAGAGATTAGCACTCGAACAGTTTGTAGCCAACCCAAAACAGACTCCATTTATTCCAGTCATCTGAGACCATACCCAAGTGTTCAGGGTCCTAGGCGAGGCTCCATGCATCCAGAACATGGGATTTTTAAGGGCAGAGGCCTAGGTGTAGGTGTCTTGCTTGGCAGTTACAGGGGAACTTCTGCAGTATCCGCAGTTTGAAGCAAGCAGTTTTTTAACAGGAGCTCAGATAGGACGTTACCCTCCCTAAAGAGCTGGGGTGAAAGGTCATCTGGAGAAGGTTCTCCACAGTTTTAACAAAGGCTAAATCAGAAAGGTTAGGTAGGACATCCTGACCTTTGGTTCCTCGGATAGAGCTGGGTAGTTTTCCATGGGATTCTTCATCAAGGAAATCAAATTCGAGTTAACCCTGGAAACAGCTTCAGCAAGAATACAAGATGGAAGAACCTCTGCTCTGTCTTGATCCTGTCACAGTGTATTTTCTGATTCAACCAAACCTGCACTGGTTCCTCATGTGACTAAAACCTACAAAGCTCTCTGGGTGCCTAGTCCTAGGGAATGCACGCATGAATTTAAATTTCAAGAGCTTTGTAACGGCTGCAATGATAGCAAAGAGAACCCTGTTTGGTAGACAGCATACAATGCAAACGCTCTACCAGGTTATTTTATGAAAATATTCTCACAACAATAACATAAATCAAAAAAAAAAATCAGGATGAGTCCTAGTTCATAGGATCCCAAACTTCCAGACAATGGTTAAGATTCCCACGACAGAAGTGTGAGAGTGGCGTCCTTTAAGAGCAGCCTCAGCGAGCACAACCCTGCTCGGTTCTCGCAGTTCCCAGCCCCGCAGCTCCTCTGACCTGGGAGGTTCCAGCGCCGCCGGGCTGCGGTTCCCGCCACTCCGCTGCTGACAGGTGACTTTCCTAGGACACCCCACGTGGCACCTGTGGCTACCGTGAATTTTCAGGCTCGCCTACAGAAGCCAGTGTCCTCCGCCCCGGAATCGGGAGCACGGAACTGCCAGGTCCCACAGTGAATGGTGGATTTTCCTGTCACTCTGGCACGGCTCCTTGGAGCGCCTCCATGGCCCCGCCCACTACGCACCGGTTCCGGTTACGTGGTTCCTCTACGTCCGAGTACGCAGACACTTTCTCTTTCTTAATTAGTTTCCCCAAATCCATCTAGGTTTTTTTCCTTTTACCATCTCTCATCTGATCAGGCGAACGTCCCCACCTGCGAAGACCCTCTCCTCCCACTCCGTCTCAGGCCGCCTTCCACACAGCTCCAACTGTCAGGCTGCCCTGGACCCGCTCTGCACAGCCTCCCCACATGCTTGCTGCCAGCCTAGAGCAGATCTGGATCTAGGAGGACGCTGCAATCAGTTGTCTGACCTTGTGATCTGACCCCTTCAGATACAAGTTTCCAGCCTAGATTCTCATCTTGGAATAATAGCCTCCTAGGTTAAGAAGGTACAGCAAGAGACAATCAGCACCCTAAATTCTTATTATCAAGTCCTATTCCAGAACAAATTAAAGACAAAATGTCTTTTGACTCAAATCTCAAACCATAGCTCTGCCCCTTAAGGAAAGCACTTTGAATGATATCCAAGATACAGAACTCAAAAAACCAGAATCATGTTTAAGGAGGTCAAAGCACATAAAGCACGTAAGTGAGCTCAAGGAGGTTAAGTATAAAATTAGTTATGGGCAAGAAAATGAAGCAAATGCCTGAAGGAAATGAAGACAATGCAGGATTTGAAAGCCAAATTCAATAAATAGAAACATCGAAAAAACCAATTGAAATGAAACAGGAAATAGAAAAGGCAATAAGCCTAATAATAAAATAAATCACGTAGGAGACAGAATTTGAAGGCAAAAGAGAGGAGGTGGATTTCTCAATAAAAGAAAATGAAAAAAATAAAATGCTCCATGAAAGTACCTCTGTTAAAGGTAAAAGTGAAGTCCAGCTGCACAGGAACTCACCATGGAGAGCTTAACTGGGAAACAGGATAATCATTTTTGCCATTATGAAAATGAAGTGACCCTAAAAAATATTTTTCCCTCATAGACCTCCGCAATTACAAGACAAGTATCTCTAGTTACAATATTAGCAATATTGACTTGGGGGAAGGCATTTCAGGAACTTGGGATTTTGAAAGGAAATAGGTGTCTTAGGAGCCAGTGGTCAGCCAGTCCATTAACAGCCCCGTGCTGAATTCAATATGTGCTGTACTGCTTTACCTGCTACAAGGCGGCATTGCCATTCTCCTGGCTCTCAAGGATCTTTGTCTTCCAAAAATCATTTAAAAGGTGTTTTTGGAGAAAACATACAAAATTTAGTTCTTAAAAAATGCAGTGGTAAATGCAGAAACCCGTTGTTCCTGATGAAGAAAATAAGCAATGTATATTGTAACAGTCTTAAAAAAATAAGCTATACCATGCCATCCACGGCTCTGGGAATATTGAGGAAAAGGATGTGGGAAGGCAATAAGAATGGAAAGAGGGAACATGGCCATGACATGCCATTCACCAGACTCCACACAACTATAGTAATCAGTAACCCAGGGCAACTGTATTCACCTGCACTGGCCTCACTCAAGATCAGCTCTAGCCACAATCAGTCCAGGAAGGGGAGAGGCTCACAGGGCCTGACACTTTACCTTTCAACTGTGGCTGTGGAAAGATTTTAGGAGAAGGGAATTCACTGTCTTTAGTTGTATCTTTTCTGCTGAGCCTACAGAGTACCTGGGCTTATGCAGCTGGGAAAACCAAGGTTAAAAAGAAGAAGAAAAAGAAGAAAGTCCTTGCTACTGTCACAAAACCAGTTGGTAGTTACAAGAATGGTGGTACCCAGGTGGTTAAGCTTCAAAAAATGCCCAGGTATTATATTACTGAAGATGTGCCTCGGAAGCTGCTAAGCCCATGGCAAAAAGCACTCAGTCAGCACGTGAGACGCCTGCGTGCCAGCATCACTCCTGGGATTCTCCTCCTCATCTTCACCGGGTACCACAGGGGCAAGAGAGTGGTTTTCCTGAAGCAACTGGGCAGTGGTAAACCACTGTGATGGTAAACTGCTTGTGACAGGATCTCTCTCTCTCTCTCTCTCTCTCTCTCTCTCTCTCTCTCTCTCTCTCTGTCTTTCTGTCTCTCTCTCTCTGCACCTGTGTGTATGTGCCCTTCCCTCCCTCTCTCTGTCCATTTCTATTTGTTCATTGTCTCTTTGTTCATTTCTATTCAGTTTTTTTTTTGGTCCACCAAGATTACCTAGGGTCATCTGTGGGAATGTGGGTTTGGAGCTGTTTGTTATGAAACCACAAAACAATCCCACACCAGCTAAAAATATTTATATCTACTTTGTCTTTTATCATATCTATATCTTTGGTCAGAACTATAATTACAACTATCTATCTATTCTTCAACCCCATCAAAGACACCAGAAAGATATAATATTACCTAAGTAAACAGGGAGGACATTGTAAGCAACTTCCAAAATTCTAGATTTGACAGAGACATCTCACTGCCTGGACAGTCACCCAAAGTTCTTCTGTACCATTGGGGCATCCATGTTCAGCCTATAGGCCCATAGTTTCCAGAAGACTTTTTCATGAAGCAGGAAATTTAAGACTTCTGCCTATACTGGCAGTTTGCCAGTCACTTTCTTCTGTGTTCTGCAGAATGTCTAGCAGAATCTTTTATATAGCAGGAACCCAGAAGGAGCATCTCACCTTTATGATGTGGAACAATGGTCTTTTATCCTGTCACTTGTATTATTTTTAATAAGATAGTGAGAAGATTGTAGTCAGGCAGAAAGTATAGGTGGGATGACAGGCAGGAAGTAGAAGTAGGGTGATGAGAATTCTGGGAAGAGGGAAGTTTCAGTTAACAGCTGTGACCCAGCCTCAGAAGAAGCAACATGTGACTGACTTGCCAAAATGGTACCAAGCCAAGTGGCTAACTCATAAAAGAATTATGTGCTAATGTAAGTTACAAGAATTAGTTAAGGACAATGAGGGCTGATGAGAAGCCAAGGACAATGGCATGGGGTTTTGTTCCTACTTCATGTTCTGGCTTTGTGGGAACCTAGCCAGTTTGGATGTTCACCTTCCTAGACCAGGATGGAGGGAAGAAGACCCTGGACTTTCCACAGGGCAGGGAACCCTGACTGCTCTTCGGACTGGAGAGGGAGGGGGAGAGGAGTGGGGGAAGGGGGAGAGGGGTGGGAGGAGAAGGAGGGAAATGGGAGGCTGGGAGGAGGCAGGAATTTTTTTTTCAATAAAAAAAGAAAAATAAATAAATAAAAGAATTAGTTAATAAGAAGTCTGAGCTAATGGGCCAATCAGTTTATAACTAATATAATAGTTAAAGTGATTTCTTTGGGACTTAATGATGGAAAGAACCGGGAAGGACAGAAAACCCAGTGAACAGAATAGTGCCCAATGTGTGGACAACTGCATCCACATAAAACATGAGGGAGCTTGGGAAATAATTCTAGACACAAAATAAGAGTGTTAAGCATGACTTTTTGAGAGAATCACTTTCTTGGGTTGGCTCTGTTTGCTAGAGGCAAGTGCTCTCATTTAATAAAGGCTTCCTGACAAAACCTGCAGCTCTTTTAAGGGGTCCTGCCATAAAACACTTAAAGAGTGTTGATGAAAAGCTGACTGTATGTTTTTTGGTCATGGCAGGGACCTTGAAATGCCATAGAGTTGTGGCAATAAACATGGCTCCAGCCATTACCTCCACCATGAGGCTGGAATCTTAGAAAGCTAAAGAATGGGCTGGATCCAGCTGTCAAAACCATGGCTGTCATCCTGCCCATATCACTTAGCAAATTAAAGACTCAGGTGGTCAGAAAAAGAGAGAGATATAGTAAAGACAGTTTCAGATGAGGAAAGCCTCTAAACAGTCTAGAGTGTGTTTAAAAATATATATAGGTTCAGGAAATAAAAGAAAATGGATAAATGTCCTTAATATATAAAAGAAAAGAAGAGTAGTTGAGTGTTGTGGCACACACTTTTAATCCCAACACTTGGGAGGCAGAGGCAGGTGGATCTCTGTGAGTTCAAGGACAGCCTGGTCTACAGAGTTATTCCAGGTCAAAGAGATACAGAGAATATAAAATAAAAGTAAAAATAAACGTAATAGAGGTTAAAATAAAGCATACAAAGATGGAAAATACACAGAGAATCTTGATACTGTATACTATTATGCTCTCTTTGAATTGTTTGAATGCTGAGGAAGGAGCAACAGCTGCTAAAAGATATTTGTTTATAAATGCTGCTGAACTACTCCAAGATAGGTATTTTGAAAATACCTTGACTTCATAATTGAAGTCAAAAGGTATGTTACTTTGGAGAAGAGAATTTGCTTTTGGTTCCGCAGGAAATGAGAGGCTATGGATTCATTATGGGTTAAGAAAAATCAGGTTTGATCAAGGAAGATGCCTTGAGAAATTTCCAATAGGAGTGGATGGCCCAGATGTCTGAGTTCTACATCCAGAACAGATTTAAGACTGCTGCCTGAGATGATCAAGCCTCATATAAGTTTCCAGTCAGGATTTGAACAGAATTCTAAATTTTCTTTAGGTCCCTGTAAAATTATCAATGCTCCCAATCAGCAGAAAATAGCCTGGAAAACTATGCCCACATTCCCCAAAACTGGACTATGAATATTTCCTTTGTTTAGAATGTTGGTTACAAGTTGTTATGGATAATGGTCAATAGAAAAGCTAAACAAAGGATGTTAGATTCAGAGTTCTTTTTTTTTTTTGTGGACGGGGAAGTGCTGTGGGACAAAGGTCTTTTATCTTGTCACTTGCATTATTTTTTTTATAAAATGCTGTTTGGCTTGTAATCAGGCAGAAAGTATAGATTGGACCATGATGCTAAGACTCTCCTGGCTGCATTTGAAGGAAGAGATGGGCAGGTGCCAGTGCAAGAATTCCTCCAACAACCTGAAAAACAACATGACATCACCAGATTCCAAGGATCACACTAGAAGAAGACTTGAACACACAATTCCAGAAGAAGTAGAAGAAATTGGCTTTAAACATAACATTATGTAAATAATAGAGGACCTTAAAAAGAATGTGAAAATCTGCATTAAAGAAATGGAGAAGACAAACAAAAAGGTAAAAGAAATGAATAAATTCTTCAAACATATCCAAGAAAACCAGGAAAAAGCAATCAAACAGGTAATGGAAACAGTTCAAAACATGAAAAATGAAATGGAGGTAATGAAAAAAACACAAACCAAGGGAAGGCTGAATATGGAGAATCTGGGTAAACAAACAGGGACTACAGAGACAAGTATAAGCAACAGAATACAAGAGATAGAAGAAAGAATCCCAGACAGAAGACAGGGAAGATACTATAGAGGAAATAAACTCATTGATTAAAGAAAATAACAAATCCAACAAATTCTTAACTAAAAACATCCAGGAAATCTGGGACACTATGAAAATACCAAACCTAAGAATAATAAGGGTAGAAGGAGAATTATAGCTCAAAGGTTCAGAAAATATATTCAACAAAATTGTAGAAGAAAACTTTCCCAATCTAAAAAGGATATTCCTATGAAGGTACAAGAAGCATACAGAACACCAAATAGACTGGATCAAAACAACAACAACAACAACAACAACAACAACATCCCCTTGCATTATAATGATCAAAACACAAAACATACAGAATAAAGAATGAACACTAAGAACTGGGAGGAAAAAAGGTCCAGTAACATATAAAGGGAAACCTATCAGAATTACACCTGAGTTCCCAATGGAATCCATGAACACCAGAAGGTCTTGGATAGATGTGCTGCAGACAATAAGAGACCATGGATGCAAACACAGACTACTATACCCAACAAATCTTGCATTCACCATCGATGGAGAAAACAAGATATTCCAGGACAAAAACAGATTAAAACAATACTTAGCCACAAATCCAGCCTCATAGAAAATACTAGAAGGAAAACCATAAACCAAGGAAGCCAACTACACCCATAATATCACAAGCACCTGACAACTCTCCACCAGCACAACTCAAAGAAGGGAACACTCAAAAACTACCACCAGAAAAAATAACCGGAGTTAAAAACCACTGGTCATTAATATCACTTAGTATTAATGGTCTCATTATACTTTTTATAATACCTATAAAAAGACACAGGTTAAGAGAAAGGATACGAAAACAGGATCCAAGATTCTGCTGTTTACAAGAAACACACCTCAACCTCAAAGACAGACACTACCTCAGAGTAATGGGTTGGGAAAAGGTTTTCCAATCAAATAGTCCAAAGAAACAAGCAGGTGTGGCTATGCTAATCTCTAACAAAATTGATTTCAAACTAAAATCAATAAGAAGAGATGGAGTAGGACACTTTATACTTTATATAACAGGAACAATTCACCAGGAAGAAGTCTTAATCCTGAATATCTATGCTCCTAATATAAAAGCAACCACATATGTAAAAGAAACATTACTAGAATTCAAAGCATACATCAAACATCACACGATTATAGTGGGAGTTTTCAACACTTCTCTCTTACCAATAGGTCAACTAGACAGAAACTTAACAGAAAAATAGGAGAACTAACAAATGTAATGAATCAAATGGACTTAACAGACATCTATAGAACATTCCACCCAAACAGAAAAGAATATACCTACTTCTCAGCATCTCATGGAACCTTCTCAAAAACTGATCACATAATTGGTAACAAAACAAACATCCACAGATACAAAGAACTTGTAGTGACCACCTGTGTACTATCGGATCACCAAGGAATAAAGTTAAAATTCAACAACAATTCTACCCCCAGAAAGCCTACAAACTCATGGAAACTGAACAGTCAACTACTGAACCACACCTGGATCAAGGAAGAAATAAAGAAAAAAATTAAAGTCTTCCTTGAATTCAATTAAAATAAAGACCAACATATCCAAACCTATGGGACACTATGAAAGCAGTGCTAAGAGGAAAGTTCATAGCAATAAGTGCCCACTTAAAGAAAACGGAGAAAGCACACATAGGAGAATTAACTGCCCACCTGAAAGCTCTAGAAAAAAAAAGAAGCAGACTAACCTAGGAGGAGTAGAAGACTGGAAATAATCAAACGGAGGGCTGAAAACAACAAAATAGAAACACACAAAACAATCCAAAGAATCAATGAAACAAAAAGCTGATTCTTAGAGAAAATCAACAAGATTGACAAACCCCTATTCAAACTAATCAAAAAGCAGAGAAAGAACACACAAATTAACAAAATCAGAAATGAGAAAGGGGAACATAACCACAGACGCAGAGAAAATTCCGAGAATCATTAGATCTTACTACAAAAGCCTGTATGCCACAAAATTGGAAAATGTAAAAGAAATGGACATTTTTTTAGGTAAGTACCATTTACCAAAATTAAATGAAGACCAGGTGAACAATTTAAATAGACCTGTAAGTCGTGAGGAATTAGAGAAGCTGTCATCAAAAACCTCCCTACCAAAATAGTCCAGAACCAGATGGTTTCAATGCAGAATTCTACCAAAACTTCCAAGAAGAGCTAATATCTGTATTCCTTAATGTGTTTCACAAAATAGAAACAGAAGAGTCATTGCCAAACTCCTTTTATGAAGCTACAGTTACCCTGATACCAAAACCACACAAAGACTCAACCAAGAAAGAGAATTATAGACCAATCTCACTCATGAACATGGAGGCAAAAATTCCCAATAAAATACTGGCAACCCGAATCCAAGAACACATTAGAAAAAATATGCATTATGATCAAGTAGGCTTCATCCCAGAGATGCAGGGCATGTGCAACACATGAAATCTATCAATGTAATCCATCATATAAATAAACTGAAAGAAAAAAACCATATGATCGTTTCATTAGATCCTGAAAAAGCATTTGACAAATTCAACATGCCTTTATGATAAAGGTCTTGGAGAGATTAGGGACACAAGGTTCATACCTAAATATAATAAAAGCAATATACAGCAAGCTGATAGCTAACATCAAATTAAAAGGAGAGAAACTCAAAGCCATCCCAATAAAATCAGAAAGGACAAGGCTGTCTACTCTCTCCATACCTCTTCAACATAGTGCTAGAATTTCTAGCAATAGGAATAAGACAACATAAGGAGATCAAAGGGATTTGAATTGGAGAGGAAGAACTCAAACTTTCCTTATGTGTGGATGATATGATAGTGTACATAAGCGACCCCAAAAACTATGAAAAACCTCCTACAGTTGATAAACACCTTTAGTAATGTGGCAGGATACAAAATCAACTCCAAAAAATCAGTTGCCCCCCTTCCCCAAATAACAAAGAAGCAGAGAGGGAAATCAGAGAAACATCACCTTTTCTGATAGCCACAAATAGCATAAAGTATCATGGGGTAACTCTAACCAAGGAAGTGAAAGATCTATTTAACGAGAACTTTAAATCTTTGAAGAAAGAAATTGAAGAGGATACCAGAAAATGAAAGGTTCTGCCTTGCTCTTGGATTGGCAGGATCAACATAGTAAAAATGGCAATTCTACCAAAAGCAATCTATAGATTCAATGCAATCCCAATCAAAATCCCAACAAAATTCTTTACAGACCTTGAAAGAACAATAATCAACTTTATATGGAAAAACAAATACCTAGGATAGCCAAAACAATCCTATACAATGAAAGTACCTCGGAGGCATTACCATCTCTGACTTCAAACTCTATTACAGAGCTACAGTAATAAAAACAGCTTGGTATTGGCACAAAAACAGAGATGATGACCAATGGAATCGGGTAGAAGACCTGGATATTAATCCACAAACCTATGAACATCTGATTTTTTACAAAGGAGCTAAAATTATACAGTAGAAGAAAGAAAGCATATTCAACAAATGGTGCTGGCATAAATGGATGTCAACCTGTAGAAGAATGAAAATAGACCCATATCTATCACCATGCACAAAACTCAAGTCCAAATGTATCAGAGACCTGAATATTAATCTGACCACACTGAATCTGATAGAAGAGAAACTTGTAAGTAGTCTACAACACATAGGCACAGGAGACCACTTCATACGTAGAACCCCAGCAGCACAGACAATAAGAGCAGCAATGAATAAATGGGACCTCCTGAAACTGAGAGGCCTCTGTAGGGGAAAGAACACTGTCATTAAGACAAAAAGGCATCCATCTGTTTGGGAGAAGATCTTCACCAACCCCACATCAGACAAAGGTCTGATCTCCAAAATATATAAAGAACTCAGGAAACTAGACATTGCAACTCTAATTAACCTATTAAAAAATGGGGTACTGATCTGAACAGAGAATTCTCAATGGAAGTAGTTCAAATGGCCAAAAGACACTTAAGGTCATCCTCAACCTCCTTAGCAATCAGGGAAATTCAAATCAAAACAACACTGAGATATGATCTTACACATGTCAGAACAGCTAAAATCAAAAACATCAATGATAGCCTATGTTGGAGAACATGTGGAGTAAGGTGAACCCTCATCCATTGTTGGTGGGAATGCAAACTTGTGCAACCACTTTGGAAATCAGTGTGGCGGTTTCTCAGGAAACTGGGAGTCAACCTTCCTAGGACCCAGCAATTCCACTCTTGGGAATATACCCAAGAGATGCCCGATCACACTACAGAAGCATTTGTTCAACTATGTTCATAGCAGCACTATTTGTAATCGCCAGAACCTGGACACAACCTAGGTGCTCCTCAATAGAAGAATGGATAAAGAAGGTGTGGCACATATACAATTTAGTGTTCTACTCCAAGGTAAAAAACAGTGACATCTTGAATTTTGCATGCAAATGGATGGAAATAGAAAACACTTTACTGAGTGCCATATCCCAGACCTAAAATGATGAAAATGGTATGTACTCACTTAGAAGTGGATTCTAGCCATAAAAAAAGGACATTGAGCCTATAATTCATCATCCTAGAGAAGCCAAATAAGATGGTGAACCCAAAGAAAAACATATATTTATCCTCCTGTATATTGGAAGTAGACAAGATTGTCAGGCAAAAGTTGGCAGCACGGGGGTAGGGGGGTTGTTGTAGGGAAGGGGAGATGGGGAGAAAGAAGGGAGAAGGGGAGGATTGGGGAGAGCTTAGGAGAATGGGAAGGTTGAGATGGAAGAAGGGTGGATATGGGAGCAGGGAAGAAGATATCCTAACTAAGGGAGCCGTTTGAGGGTTGGCAAGAGATTTGGTTTTAGAGGGGTTCCCAGGTGTCCAAGGGGGTTTCCCCAGCTAGGTCCTTGGGTAGCAAAAGTAGGGTGCCTAAACTGGCCTTCTCCTATAGCCACACTGATGAATATCTTGCATATCCCCGTAGAACCTTCAACTGGCAGTGGATGGAGAAAGAGACAGAGACCCACATTGGAGCACTGGACTGAGTTCCCAAGGCCCAGATGAAGAGCAGAAGGAGGAAGAACATGAGCAAGGAAGTCAGGACCGCGAGGGGTGCGTCCAGCCACGGAGACGATGGGACTGATTTAATGGGAGCTTCTCAAGGTATAGTCAGGGTCATGGTTTCAGTTGCTCAGTTGTCTTGGCAGTCGCTGGTAGCTGGCATTCAGCAACTCGGGTAAGCAGCTTAGGTCTTTGGAATTCAAAGGTAATCAGAGATTTAGGACTTTAGAACACTCAGGCGACTTGGCAGCTCCGAGTCTGGCCCTTCCAAGTGGATTAGCAGCTCAGGCTTCTCGAAAAATTTGGATTTTGGTGAAGCTGAAAGCTACTAAAAATATCCTAGATCAATTTAATTAGGCAATTCCATTTTGGTCATCTTCTAGTCTTCTTAGTATATATCGTTGCATAAGAGCATGTGTACTGCAAATTATTATCTGCTTGCTTATGTTTATCTAGCTACTTTTGTACTCTCAGATGGAAAGTGTGTTCAGAGGTGCATTGTATCTGGGTGTGTGCTTTCCCTTACACTTTATAACCAGAGGCTGGTAGTCAATGCCAGATAAGAGCCTTTTTCTTCTTTTTTCTTAACCCTAACCCCTCACCCCTAACCTTAACCCTAACCCTAACCCTAGCCAGATAAGATCTTTTTCCCTCCACACAATCTAAGGCAGGACATGGATGACAGAATATATGTACTGATGATGTATACGCCTGGAAGGTGGAAGAAGACAATCTGAGGCACACACAGTCATCTGTTCTGTAGCAGAAGTACAAGCTTTAATAAATAAATAGCTTCACTTCTCTAGCCATCCAGCAGGAGAGTTTTCTGTAGATCAGCTGCTCTAGTACCCCCATCTCTTACATTGGACCCTGCAAGCTACAAGTCCCACTCTTCCCCCAAACCCTCCTAACCCCCACCACCTCAGTGGAACTCTGAAAACAGCCTGTTACGACACATGGAGTATCAAGAGGTGAGTGACCAGCCACTTGGTGGGACCTCCACTCTCTAGGCTCTCCATACCAGGACAAAACCATGGGACCCTCCCCCACCTGCCTCAGCTTCTCTAGCAAGGCAGCAGGAGAGTTTCCTGCTGGTAGGCTGTTCTAAAACCCCCATCCCATCTATTGGACCTTCAAGTTACAAGTCCCACTATTTCCTCAAACCTTCCTATCCCTCTGCAACCTCAGTGGAACTCTGAAACACAACCTGCTACTACACAGACAGGACCAAGAGGTAGGTTGCTCCAATATCCCCATCCC
This sequence comes from Alexandromys fortis, assembly GCF_014885135.2. Classification (NCBI taxonomy): domain Eukaryota; kingdom Metazoa; phylum Chordata; class Mammalia; order Rodentia; family Cricetidae; genus Alexandromys; species Alexandromys fortis. The sequence goes on from NW_026068300.1 coordinate 126,380, forward strand.
CTTCATCAGACACTTCAAGCTATAAGTCTCACTCTTCCCCCAAACTCACCTGCTTTGACTTTTCTAGTCAGCCAGCAGGAGAGGTTTTTTTTTTCAGATAGCCTTCTCCAATACCCCTATCCCATCCATTGGACCCTAAGATCTACAAGTCCCACATCACCCACAAAGTCACCTATCCCCACACAACCTCATTGGAACTCTTAAACATGTCCTGCTACTACACAGAGAGTGCCAAGATGTGAGTGACCAGCCACTCAGTGGGACACCTCACTCTCTAGGCCTTCCACCCTGGGCAAAACCTAATTCCCTCTCCCACCTATCTCAGCTCCTATGGTCAGCCAGTAGGTGAGCTTCCTACAGGTAGGCTGCTACAAAACCTTATCCCATCTATCAGACCCTGAAACCCTCAAGACCAATTCTGCCCCCAAACCCTCCAGCTCCCCAACAACTTCAGAGGAATGCTGAAACACAAGTTGCAAGTACACAAAGAGGATCAAGAAAAAGAACCAAGTGTGGAACTCTGAAGCGCAAGTTGTGACTGCACAGAGTAGACCAAGAGAACAAACCAAGAGAGCAGACCAAAAGAGCAGGCTAAGAAAGACCTCAGTGTTTCCTTGAGACAGAGACAGTGACAGTACAGAAAAGACTAAGAGTAGTTCCCAAGACATAGACAACCAATGCAAGAATTGGACCAAGATGCAAAGACACTGCTGGCATCATTTGAATGAAGAGATCAGTAGGCACCAATGCAAGAATTCATCTAACAACCGAAAAGGCAACATGGTAACACCAGACCTCAATGGTCATACAACAGGAAGACGTGATTATCCTAACCCAGAAGAAGCAGAAGAAAATGATTTTAAATGGAATTTTATGAGGATGATGGAGAACTTTAAAGAGGAAATGAAAAACTCTTTTAAAATATGGAGGATAAGATAAACAAAAAATGGAAAAAATGAATAAATCTCTCAAAGAAACCCAAGAAAACAAAAAAAAAAAAAAAAAGCCAAACAAGCAGGTGAAACAAGCAGTTCAAGACTTGAAGACTGAAAAAGAAGTAATTAAGAAAATGTGAACTGAGGGAATTCTGGATATAGAAAATCTGGGTAAACAATCAAGGACTACAGAGGCAAGCAAAACAAACAGGAAATAAGAGATGAAAGAGAGAATATCAGGAGCTAGAGAAACTACAGAATAAATAGATTAATTGGTCAAAGGAAACATTAAATTCAACAAATTCTTAGCACAAAACATCCAGGAAATCTGGGACACCATGAAAAGACCAAATATAAGAATAACAGGGATAAAGGAAGGAGAACTCCAGCTCAAAGACACAGAAAAAAGTATTCAAAATATGATAAAAGAAAACATTCCAACCTAAAGAAGAATAGCCCTATGAAGGTATAAGAAGTGTACAGGACACCAAATAGGCTGTATCAGAAAAAAATGCACAATCAAAACGCAAACCATACAGAATATAGAAAGAATATTAATAGCTGTAAAGGAAAAAGGTCAAGTATCATATAAAGGTAGACATATGAGAATTACACCTGACTTCTCAATTTAAATCATGAAAACCAAAAGGTCCTGGGCAGATGTGCTGCAGACACTAAGACCAGAGATATAAGCCCAGACTACTATACCCAGCAAAACTTTCAATCACCATTGGTGGAGAAAACAAGTCATTCCATGACAAAATCAGATTTACACAATTACTAGCAACAAATTCAGCCCTACAGAAAGTACTTGAAGGAAAACTCACACCCAAGGAAGATAACTGCACCCACAAAAACACAGGCAACAGATAACTTCAGACAAATAAAACCTAAAGAAGGGAAACACACACACATTGCCACTAAAAACACCCCAGGAATTAACAGTCACTCATCCTTAATATCAATGGATATAATTCACTTATGAAAAGACACAGGGTCAGAGAAAAGATATAAAAGCAGGATCTAGTCTTTTGCTATATATAAGAAACACACCTCAACATCAATAACAGACATGATCTCAGAGGAAAAGGTTGGGAAAATGGACCTAATAAACAAGCTGGTGAAGCTATCCCAATTTCTAGGAAAATGGACTTCAAACTAAAATCAATCAGAAGATGATGTGGGATTCCCTTATGTATGCTGTGAATATCGTTGGTGAACAAAAAACTATCTTGGCCTGTTTATAGGTCAGAACCTAGGTAGGCAGGGAAAACTAAATTGAATACTGGGAGAAAGAAAGGCAGAGTCAGAGAGAAGCCATGTAGCCCTGCCAGAGACAGAAATTTGCTGGTAGGCCACGACCTTGTGGTGATGCACAGATTACTAGAAATAGATTAAATTAACATGGAAGAGTTATGCAATAAGAAGCTGGAGGTAACAGGCCAAACATTTTTTTTATATAATATAGTTTCTGTGTGATGATTTTGGCTCTTGGTGGCTGGGACAAACAAACAGCCCCCTGAAACAAATTGGCACACAACATGGTTGACTAAATCCATGTAAAACCTGAAAAAGCTTAAAAAGAAATCTTAAACACAAAGAACAGAGTTAAGCATAGTTTGGTAGTGGCATTTTCTTGAGCATATCCCCTTATTTTATCTGGATAATTATCTTTTCTTCTTTAGGTATCTAGATGTCCAGGGTCTCTTGAATTTTTGAAAATGAATATTTTCCTGCAAAGACAAGAATAGAAACCTGCCCCAACTCTTATGAAGTTTTCTTACCACCTGATTGATTGTCACCTCTGTGGATTAGCCATCATATCTCAAGAGATTTCTCTTTTTCAAACGAAATTTTTATTAATTTTGATGGTATATATAACTTTTCTTCTCCTGTTGAAAGAAGAGCAAAACCCCTTTCCCAATGTAGTACATTTCCTGGCTTCCATTGTGAGATCAACACATCCTTGAAATACACTGGTTGATTCAATTCAGAAGTATTTTCCATCATCCAATAACTCTCTACTGAAGTTGTTGCTTTCTCATTAGCATTAAGAAAATTAAATGTTTAACAAAGCATTACGCAATCTATTTCTGGGTTTATTTTCCATCCCTTTCTGTTTGTTTAGGATATCATTTATTGTTTGGTTGGATCTTTCTATAACTGCCTGACCTCNCTGACTTCAAACTCTATTACAGAGCTACAGTAATAAAAACAGCTTGGTATTGGCACAAAAACAGAGATGATGACCAATGGAATCGGGTAGAAGACCTGGATATTAATCCACAAACCTATGAACATCTGATTTTTTACAAAGGAGCTAAAATTATACAGTAGAAGAAAGAAAGCATATTCAACAAATGGTGCTGGCATAAATGGATGTCAACCTGTAGAAGAATGAAAATAGACCCATATCTATCACCATGCACAAAACTCAAGTCCAAATGTATCAGAGACCTGAATATTAATCTGACCACACTGAATCTGATAGAAGAGAAACTTGTAAGTAGTCTACAACACATAGGCACAGGAGACCACTTCATACGTAGAACCCCAGCAGCACAGACAATAAGAGCAGCAATGAATAAATGGGACCTCCTGAAACTGAGAGGCCTCTGTAGGGGAAAGAACACTGTCATTAAGACAAAAAGGCATCCATCTGTTTGGGAGAAGATCTTCACCAACCCCACATCAGACAAAGGTCTGATCTCCAAAATATATAAAGAACTCAGGAAACTAGACATTACAACTCTAATTAACCTATTAAAAAATGGGGTACTGATCTGAACAGAGAATTCTCAATGGAAGTAGTTCAAATGGCCAAAAGACACTTAAGGTCATCCTCAACCTCCTTAGCAATCAGGGAAATTCAAATCAAAACAACACTGAGATATGATCTTACACATGTCAGAACAGCTAAAATCAAAAACATCAATGATAGCCTATGTTGGAGAACATGTGGAGTAAGGTGAACCCTCATCCATTGTTGGTGGGAATGCAAACTTGTGCAACCACTTTGGAAATCAGTGTGGCGGTTTCTCAGGAAACTGGGAGTCAACCTTCCTAGGACCCAGCAATTCCACTCTTGGGAATATACCCAAGAGATGCCCGATCACACTACAGAAGCATTTGTTCAACTATGTTCATAGCAGCACTATTTGTAATCGCCAGAACCTGGACACAACCTAGGTGCTCCTCAATAGAAGAATGGATAAAGAAGGTGTGGCACATATACAATTTAGTGTTCTACTCCAAGGTAAAAAACAGTGACATCTTGAATTTTGCATGCAAATGGATGGAAATAGAAAACACTTTACTGAGTGCCATATCCCAGACCTAAAATGATGAAAATGGTATGTACTCACTTAGAAGTGGATTCTAGCCATAAAAAAAGGACATTGAGCCTATAATTCATCATCCTAGAGAAGCCAAATAAGATGGTGAACCCAAAGAAAAACATATATTTATCCTCCTGTATATTGGAAGTAGACAAGATTGTCAGGCAAAAGTTGGCAGCACGGGGGTAGGGGGGTTGTTGTAGGGAAGGGGAGATGGGGAGAAAGAAGGGAGAAGGGGAGGATTGGGGAGAGCTTAGGAGAATGGGAAGGTTGAGATGGAAGAAGGGTGGATATGGGAGCAGGGAAGAAGATATCCTAACTAAGGGAGCCGTTTGAGGGTTGGCAAGAGATTTGGTTTTAGAGGGGTTCCCAGGTGTCCAAGGGGGTTTCCCCAGCTAGGTCCTTGGGTAGCAGAAGTAGGGTGCCTAAACTGGCCTTCTCCTATAGCCACACTGATGAATATCTTGCATATCCCCGTAGAACCTTCAACTGGCAGTGGATGGAGAAAGAGACAGAGACCCACATTGGAGCACTGGACTGAGTTCCCAAGGCCCAGATGAAGAGCAGAAGGAGGAAGAACATGAGCAAGGAAGTCAGGACCGCGAGGGGTGCGTCCAGCCACGGAGACGATGGGACTGATTTAATGGGAGCTTCTCAAGGTATAGTCAGGGTCATGGTTTCAGTTGCTCAGTTGTCTTGGCAGTCGCTGGTAGCTGGCATTCAGCAACTCGGGTAAGCAGCTTAGGTCTTTGGAATTCAAAGGTAATCAGAGATTTAGGACTTTAGAACACTCAGGCGACTTGGCAGCTCCGAGTCTGGCCCTTCCAAGTGGATTAGCAGCTCAGGCTTCTCGAAAAATTTGGATTTTGGTGAAGCTGAAAGCTACTAAAAATATCCTAGATCAATTTAATTAGGCAATTCCATTTTGGTCATCTTCTAGTCTTCTTAGTATATATCGTTGCATAAGAGCATGTGTACTGCAAATTATTATCTGCTTGCTTATGTTTATCTAGCTACTTTTGTACTCTCAGATGGAAAGTGTGTTCAGAGGTGCATTGTATCTGGGTGTGTGCTTTCCCTTACACTTTATAACCAGAGGCTGGTAGTCAATGCCAGATAAGAGCCTTTTTCTTCTTTTTTCTTAACCCTAACCCCTCACCCCTAACCTTAACCCTAACCCTAACCCTAGCCAGATAAGATCTTTTTCCCTCCACACAATCTAAGGCAGGACATGGATGACAGAATATATGTACTGATGATGTATACGCCTGGAAGGTGGAAGAAGACAATCTGAGGCACACACAGTCATCTGTTCTGTAGCAGAAGTACAAGCTTTAATAAATAAATAGCTTCACTTCTCTAGCCATCCAGCAGGAGAGTTTTCTGTAGATCAGCTGCTCTAGTACCCCCATCTCTTACATTGGACCCTGCAAGCTACAAGTCCCACTCTTCCCCCAAACCCTCCTAACCCCCACCACCTCAGTGGAACTCTGAAAACAGCCTGTTACGACACATGGAGTATCAAGAGGTGAGTGACCAGCCACTTGGTGGGACCTCCACTCTCTAGGCTCTCCATACCAGGACAAAACCCTGGGACCCTCCCCCACCTGCCTCAGCTTCTCTAGCAAGGCAGCAGGAGAGTTTCCTGCTGGTAGGCTGTTCTAAAACCCCCATCCCATCTATTGGACCTTCAAGTTACAAGTCCCACTATTTCCTCAAACCTTCCTATCCCTCTGCAACCTCAGTGGAACTCTGAAACACAACCTGCTACTACACAGACAGGACCAAGAGGTAGGTTGCTCCAATATCCCCATCCCCTTCATCAGACACTTCAAGCTATAAGTCTCACTCTTCCCCCAAACTCACCTGCTTTGACTTTTCTAGTCAGCCAGCAGGAGAGGTTTTTTTTTTCAGATAGCCTTCTCCAATACCCCTATCCCATCCATTGGACCCTAAGATCTACAAGTCCCACATCACCCACAAAGTCACCTATCCCCACACAACCTCATTGGAACTCTTAAACATGTCCTGCTACTACACAGAGAGTGCCAAGATGTGAGTGACCAGCCACTCAGTGGGACACCTCACTCTCTAGGCCTTCCACCCTGGGCAAAACCTAATTCCCTCTCCCACCTATCTCAGCTCCTATGGTCAGCCAGTAGGTGAGCTTCCTACAGGTAGGCTGCTACAAAACCTTATCCCATCTATCAGACCCTGAAACCCTCAAGACCAATTCTGCCCCCAAACCCTCCAGCTCCCCAACAACTTCAGAGGAATGCTGAAACACAAGTTGCAAGTACACAAAGAGGATCAAGAAAAAGAACCAAGTGTGGAACTCTGAAGCGCAAGTTGTGACTGCACAGAGTAGACCAAGAGAACAAACCAAGAGAGCAGACCAAAAGAGCAGGCTAAGAAAGACCTCAGTGTTTCCTTGAGACAGAGACAGTGACAGTACAGAAAAGACTAAGAGTAGTTCCCAAGACATAGACAACCAATGCAAGAATTGGACCAAGATGCAAAGACACTGCTGGCATCATTTGAATGAAGAGATCAGTAGGCACCAATGCAAGAATTCATCTAACAACCGAAAAGGCAACATGGTAACACCAGACCTCAATGGTCATACAACAGGAAGACGTGATTATCCTAACCCAGAAGAAGCAGAAGAAAATGATTTTAAATGGAATTTTATGAGGATGATGGAGAACTTTAAAGAGGAAATGAAAAACTCTTTTAAAATATGGAGGATAAGATAAACAAAAAATGGAAAAAATGAATAAATCTCTCAAAGAAACCCAAGAAAACAAAAAAAAAAAAAAAAAGCCAAACAAGCAGGTGAAACAAGCAGTTCAAGACTTGAAGACTGAAAAAGAAGTAATTAAGAAAATGTGAACTGAGGGAATTCTGGATATAGAAAATCTGGGTAAACAATCAAGGACTACAGAGGCAAGCAAAACAAACAGGAAATAAGAGATGAAAGAGAGAATATCAGGAGCTAGAGATACTACAGAATAAATAGATTAATTGGTCAAAGGAAACATTAAATTCAACAAATTCTTAGCACAAAACATCCAGGAAATCTGGGACACCATGAAAAGACCAAATATAAGAATAACAGGGATAAAGGAAGGAGAACTCCAGCTCAAAGACACAGAAAAAAGTATTCAAAATATGATAAAAGAAAACATTCCAACCTAAAGAAGAATAGCCCTATGAAGGTATAAGAAGTGTACAGGACACCAAATAGGCTGTATCAGAAAAAAATGCACAATCAAAACGCAAACCATACAGAATATAGAAAGAATATTAATAGCTGTAAAGGAAAAAGGTCAAGTATCATATAAAGGTAGACATATGAGAATTACACCTGACTTCTCAATTTAAATCATGAAAACCAAAAGGTCCTGGGCAGATGTGCTGCAGACACTAAGACCAGAGATATAAGCCCAGACTACTATACCCAGCAAAACTTTCAATCACCATTGGTGGAGAAAACAAGTCATTCCATGACAAAATCAGATTTACACAATTACTAGCAACAAATTCAGCCCTACAGAAAGTACTTGAAGGAAAACTCACACCCAAGGAAGATAACTGCACCCACAAAAACACAGGCAACAGATAACTTCAGACAAATAAAACCTAAAGAAGGGAAACACACACACATTGCCACTAAAAACACCCCAGGAATTAACAGTCACTCATCCTTAATATCAATGGATATAATTCACTTATGAAAAGACACAGGGTCAGAGAAAAGATATAAAAGCAGGATCTAGTCTTTTGCTATATATAAGAAACACACCTCAACATCAATAACAGACATGATCTCAGAGGAAAAGGTTGGGAAAATGGACCTAATAAACAAGCTGGTGAAGCTATCCCAATTTCTAGGAAAATGGACTTCAAACTAAAATCAATCAGAAGATGATGTGGGATTCCCTTATGTATGCTGTGAATATCGTTGGTGAACAAAAAACTATCTTGGCCTGTTTATAGGTCAGAACCTAGGTAGGCAGGGAAAACTAAATTGAATACTGGGAGAAAGAAAGGCAGAGTCAGAGAGAAGCCATGTAGCCCTGCCAGAGACAGAAATTTGCTGGTAGGCCACGACCTTGTGGTGATGCACAGATTACTAGAAATAGATTAAATTAACATGGAAGAGTTATGCAATAAGAAGCTGGAGGTAACAGGCCAAACATTTTTTTTATATAATATAGTTTCTGTGTGATGATTTTGGCTCTTGGTGGCTGGGACAAACAAACAGCCCCCTGAAACAAATTGGCACACAACATGGTTGACTAAATCCATGTAAAACCTGAAAAAGCTTAAAAAGAAATCTTAAACACAAAGAACAGAGTTAAGCATAGTTTGGTAGTGGCATTTTCTTGAGCATATCCCCTTATTTTATCTGGATAATTATCTTTTCTTCTTTAGGTATCTAGATGTCCAGGGTCTCTTGAATTTTTGAAAATGAATATTTTCCTGCAAAGACAAGAATAGAAACCTGCCCCAACTCTTATGAAGTTTTCTTACCACCTGATTGATTGTCACCTCTGTGGATTAGCCATCATATCTCAAGAGATTTCTCTTTTTCAAACGAAATTTTTATTAATTTTGATGGTATATATAACTTTTCTTCTCCTGTTGAAAGAAGAGCAAAACCCCTTTCCCAATGTAGTACATTTCCTGGCTTCCATTGTGAGATCAACACATCCTTGAAATACACTGGTTGATTCAATTCAGAAGTATTTTCCATCATCCAATAACTCTCTACTGAAGTTGTTGCTTTCTCATTAGCATTAAGAAAATTAAATGTTTAACAAAGCATTACGCAATCTATTTCTGGGGATATTTTCCATCCCTTTCTGTTTGTTTAGGATATCATTTATAGTTCAATTTGAACTTTCTATAACTGCCTGACCTGTAGGATTATTTGGTATACCTGTAATGTGCTTTATATTATAATAGGCAAAAGTCTGTTTTATTTTCTTAGATACATATGTTGGGCCATTGTCTGTCTTTGTTTGTCCAGGAATGCTTATGATGGCCATAACTTCTAACAAATGTGTGATTACTGAATCAGCCTTTTTTGAGCTCAAGGCAGTTGCCCATTGAAAATCTGAATATGTGTCTATGGTGTGGTGCACATATTTTAATTTACCAAATTCTATAAAGTGGAACATATCCAATCTGCCAGAGTGCATTTTTTGAGTACCCTTTGGGTTACTCCCTGCAGCAATGGTGTTTGATTATAGAAAGAGCAAGTAGGAAAACTCATTAAAATATCCTTAACTTGTTGCCATGTAATAAGAGACTCTTTCTTTAAACCTTTGCTATTGACATGATGTTTTTAATAAAATTCTGAGGCCTGCAACATTCTTCCAATCAATAATTTATCAATTTCTTCATTACCTTGTGCTAGAGGACCTGACAGACTCATATGGATCAGATGTGTGTTATATTCATAGAAAAATGCTTCTTCTTGATTATGTCCTGTACCTGAATGAATAATGAAGTCAATTCTGTATCATCTGGTATAAATTTTACAGTTTCAATATGCAATACAACTCTTTCTGTATATTGTGAATCAGTAACTATATTAAGAGGTTCTTTAAAATCCCATAGTATCATAAGAATAGCATAGAATCTGTCTTCTGGACAGAATTATAAGGGCCTTGTTCTACCTTACTTAATTGTTCTGATTTGTAACCTGCCTTTCCTGATTTATATGCATCAGTATAGAATATATGGGCTTCAGTTATAAGTATATCATGCACAATTCAGGTAAGAATCTAAGTTCTCTTTATGAGGTTAAGTCTCTTGCTTTGGATACACCCTATCCACATGTGCCTCCCTTAATTTTTCTTCAACAACAATCAATTCCTTTTCTACTTCAGCTGTTAATTCTCTGGGACTATTTATGACTTTGTTTCCATCTAAGTTTTTGTTTAAATGGACTATTAGATCAGGTGTTATCCCAAAAGCTGGTCATAGACTGGAAATATGTCCTAACGATCTTTGAAAGCACTAAGAGTCCGCAATCAATCTTTTTTAATTTGTGCCTTTTGTGTTCTTATTTTTTTGTAAACCTATCATATCCTAGGTAATTGACAGAATCTCCTTCCCGTATTTTTTCAGGACCAATTTGTAATTCCCATTTAGGCAAAACTCTCTTTACTTCTTCAAACATTCTTTCTAAAGTACCTATGTTTGAATCAGATAGCAAAATGTCATCCATGTAATGGTAAATTATAGATGTAGGAAATTTTTTATGTATTATTTCCAATGTCTGACTTATAAAGTATTGGTATAGTTTGTGGCTAGCGAGCATTCCCTGTGGAAGCATGGTTTCCTGGTGTCTCCTAGTAGGTTGATAATTATTATAAGTTGTACTGTGAAAGCAAATGTTTCTCTATCCTTTTCTTGTAAAGGTATAGTGAAGATACAATCTTTTAAATAAATAACTATAAGAGGCCCTTCTTTTGGTAATAGAGAAGGCAGAGGAATTCCAGATTGTAGAGGGCCCATAGGTTGAATTACCTTGCTGATAGCTCTATGATCTGTTACCATTTCCCATTTTCCAGATTTCTTTTCAACAACAAATTCAGGAAAATTCAAAGGGCTGGTAAATTCTTAAAAATGGTGAGCATCTAGTTGCTCTTGTACCAGCTGTTCTAAAGCCTGCAACTTTTGTTCAGTTATAGGCCACTATTTAACCCATATTGGTTTCTCAGTTAACCATTTTAAAGGCAGGGCCATTAGTACCTCTGAAGGTTTATCAATTGCTTCGTGTTCTTGTATAGCCTGAATGACTGGTGACCTTCTTCTATAATATCTTCTAACATTTTCCCCAGAAACATAGGTTTTTGGGACTGTAGAAATGTTAATCTGTGTATTTCATAGCTGCAATAGATCATGACCACACAAATTCACTGCAATATTAGCTATATATGTCCTCAATCGTCTTCTTTGCCCTCCTGGCCCTATGCATTCTACCCATCTTGTGCTTTGTTTCACCTGAGATAAGGTTCCAGTTCTTGGGAATTGAACATCTACCTACTGAAGAGGCCAATTTGGATGCTAAGATCCTGGAGTAATGATACTTTTATCCACAGTTATGTCTAGTAGGTCTCCAATAAAAATGTCATTTATACAAACCCTTAGTTTTGGTCTTTGATCATTTAGAGAAGTCTGCAAGATAATACGTTTCCTATGTCCTACTGGAGTTTTGACTCATCATCCATATTTATTCAATCATCCAGACTAGTATTGTTTTTCACAGTAGGCAGTGGCATAGTCACTGAGTGTACAGAGTAGACTAAGAGCACTTCCCTAAAACATAGACAGAAACTGTAAGGATTGGACGAAGAGGCAAAGAAACTTTTGGCACCAACTGGAGGAACAGATGGGTAGGTGCCAATGCAAAAATTTATTCAACAATCTAAAAAGTACCATAGTAATGCCAGAATCTAGTGAACATACAACAGGAAGACTTGATCATCTGATCCCAGAAGAAGCAGAAGAAAACCATCTTAAATATAACTTTATGAAGATAATAGAGAACTTTAAAGAGGAATTGAAAATTTCTCTTAAAGAAATTGAGGAAAAGACAAAAAAATGGAAGGAATTAATCAATCTCTTAAAGAAACCAAGATAAAATCAAGAAAATAACCAAGATAACCAAGAAAAAGTGAGTGAACTGGTGAAGGAAACAGTGCAATACTTGAAAAGTAAAACAGAGGGAACAACAACAACAAAAACACAAACCAAGGGAATACTGCAAATGGAAAATTGAGATAAATGAACAGGAACTACTGATGCAAACATAAACAACAGAATGCAATAGATGGAAGAAAGAATAGCAAATGCTGGAGATAGTGTAGCAGAAATAGATTCATTGGTCAAAGAAAATATTAAATCCAAGAAACTTTTAATACAAAAATTCTTAAATAATATGACAGCAGGACAGTTCAGTGGAGACATGGCTTTAGTTAAGGCTCTTTTTATCTTTTAAATATACTTTGTATCAAGTTTAAAGTTGCCATCCTGGGTAGTCTTGGTTCGGTATTGATTATTAAGAGTTGAAGTGAAAATAACACACTCACCAATCCAGAAGGAAGTGGCTCAGATGCCTCTTTGTCTACCAGGGAATATGGGGAAAATTCTAGACCAAGTCATCAAACTGTGGTGTAAGGAACTCTTTCACATCCAAGAGAGTGTGTAGCCCTCTTCCCTGGCTTCTTAATAGTCATGTATACCCAGAGAAAATCATGCACATTGGGCCAGTTCATGCTATTCCATTGGCCATTAGGCTGAATGATCAAATTCTTACATTTCTCCTTTTTTGTCTACCTAAGAAGATTTTAATCCTAACAGAAAATTATATACAATAAAAACAATTATTAAGCATTGTCCAGAAGAAAAGGCAATAATATAAACAAAAAAGGAACTGCTACCAAGAACACCTTTAAGCAAAAACCACATTCTAGATGTCCAAACCATAGTTAATTGGCAAATTACAGAGATTACTCCAATAGTTGTCCTTTTCTGAAAAGTGTAAGTCTTGTACCTAATACACCCTTATGCAAGATCTGAAAGGACGGTAACTGTAACTATCTTGTGTTCAACCCTATCAAAGACCTGAGCAGGAAAGTAATATTATCTGAGTAAGTAGAAAGTGCAAGCAAGATACTTCCAAAAAATGCATGAAATTACAGAAATGACTGGTTTGCCTGTCAGTCACCCAAAGAGTCTCTGCAATGTTGGAGCATCCAACAATGTGTATAGGATTATTGTATCTGATGAACCAATTTCAGAAGCAGAAAAAATTAAAATCTGTCCTTATCTATCTCAGAATGGTTCAACAGTTACTTTTTCTGCAATCCTGCTTGACAGATTGGAGAGCATGCTTGCTGTCAGCACGTGATGCATGAGGAGCTTTTTGTCCAATAAGACAGTTTTGCAAAGAAGAAAAGACACTTAATATGGAGTGCCTGCAGTGCCTGTCTTCCTCCCTGGAGTAGATCAGTGTCGTACATCAACAGATTTTCAAGTTAGTAAAATATTTAAAATGCCATTCAAAATGTCTTTGAAGCATTTGAAGATTATCTATCATTGTGGAATATATCTCTGCAGGCAGTGTTGCGAACTTGTGAGCCATCTCTTCAGATTCCTATTTTCTATGTCTTTTATAAAGGATTAATATCTATTTTTTTATACTTAGTATTGATTTTTTGAGACAAAGTTTTCCTGTAGTTTTAGAGCCTGTCCTGGAACTAGTTCTTATAAACGTAATTTTGACATAAATAATGGCTCCTTGGTAAGGCACATTGTTTTGTGGAAGGTCCAAGGCCCTCCCTACTATACCTAGGCTGAGCTGAGCATTAGATGGGGGTGGGGCTAGAGGGTGTGTGGAGGGAATGGGAGTGGGAATTTGGATTGGTACTTTTTAAAAAATCTAATAAATTAAATAAAATAAATTGTATAGTAATCAATAATGAAGGTGATGGAAAAGCAAAATTCACCTAAATGCAAAGTTGTATGTATATAAAAGTGCTATAATGAATTCATTATGCTGTATACTATTGAAGAAAGATGTAATAATTGTGAGAAGGACAATATTAATACTGTGTTCCATGTACAAACTAGAATACTGGAAATTTTGAATGAAATGTTTAAAGATGAATTTTCCCCATTAAAGGTTCCATCTGCCATGTCCCTATTTGTGTGTGTCTGTGTTTGATCTACCAGGACAGTTCATCACAGAATCCCAGATTTTATACATACATGTTAATTTTTAGGTGTTTAACAAGATCTAGAGAAGAGAACCAAAACAATGCACTAACGGATATCTTTTACTCCCACTACACACACACATGAAAGAACTGTATTTGTTCTAATTTGTGAAGGGTGATGAAGATGGCTCGGTCTGTATTTGTCTTCATACAAACATTCAGTTCAATCACCCTATTTGTTGAAGCTGCTGAGTTTATTAACCAGGGTCTATTTCTAAATCCTTATAAAAGAACAGGTGTCCTCCAGTGTCTGGACTTAAAGTATCTTCCATTTGATTTATTTGACCAACTTCTCTGCTTAGATACCAGACCATGAACTTTTTACATCTATGGCATCTGAAGTATGTCTTAAAATGGTGAATGGTGAGAACTGCTGCTCTGTTATTAATTTTGGTATTATTTTTAGCTATCCCAGGTTTGCTGAGTTTACATCATAATTAAAAATTCCTCTTCGTAGATCTGGCAACGATTGTGTAGGACAAAGATTTAAATGAATATACTGTTTTTGTCAATAATAGTGATCCATGAGCATAGGGAATCTTTTCATCTTTTGATATCTTTTTCAATTTTTTTTATTTTAAAGCCACAAATATTTTAATCACACAAAAGCTGCTGTTAAGATGGGAGTATGCATTACAGTGAGATTGAATAGCTAAAAAGTTACAAAAAAAAATAATGAGCATGTCAGTACCTTGAGAATTCATATGAATGTTTATATTTATAATGTGAGTAGAAATTGTGGGCACCATTGTGGTAAGCATATACAGCTAATACTGTCAGTAAATAGAGGAGTACCTTATGATCCAAGCATGCCTCTCATGAAATTTTCTAGAAACCGAAAGTCAGCATAGGAAATAGGCACTTGCCCATCCCTCTTTATTTCAGCATTATTTAGAAGATATAAGATATGGAATGAACATCCCAACACATGAGTAAATAAAGATATCATCTAAAATTGAATGATTTTACTTTCAAATATACAAATATTCATTATTGTTATTTACAATGCATTCTTAGAATTTTTAAAGATTCACTCAAAAAATTACCACAGTTGAATATACACCCAGTGATTTTTAACTTAAACATAAACACTAATTTTATTGAAGCTTAAATTAATAGCTACCATGTAATCCATAAATTTGTGAAACCAATGATGAAATTAAATGAATAAGTTTACTAGGTACAGATGTTGTTTTGACATGTTGGAATTAAGATGAATGCCTCATAGAACTTATATGCACATAGAGGAGTTGTCTTCAACCTGGAAGAGTTAAATGATGTCATTAACAGGAACTAGAGAAGGAATATTAGGTCATCATATTAACTAAACAGAAAGACTTCAGAAATTAGATTTTTCACCAATGCTGAAGTTAATTCTCTGTGTGTGTATGAATGTGTGTGTGTGTGCATGGATGTGTGTGCATGTGTGTGTCTGTGTACATATATACATGCATTTTATCACAAAGAAAGTGGGAGAGATATTATTTGAGGTTTGATTGCCTAATAGAATGCATTGGGGTGCTATGTGAAGCCAGTAAGTACAAAGAAAATATCACACTTGTCTCATAAATTGAACAAGACCCCACACATCATCAAGTGAGCAGAAAACTTTTTGAATTGAAAAATAGAATTAGTAGAAAGATTTGCAGTAGATGTGGTTAACAGTGGGTAAAATACCAACAAAGGACATGCTTCACATTTATAAATGTGACAAAACAAAAGTCTTTATGTTATGTATTAAATAAAATAATAATAATTACACAGAAGACAAAACTGGAAAACATAGCAAGACTGTAATGAAGGAGCTTTTATTTGCACTCATGAAACATGATTTCTCTGGGTCTTGAGATAGATCAATTCTCAATTTTCTGAAAAAACGACTGTCTCTAACACTTTTGCAGGCTTTTGTGACCCTACTTTTCAAATTGAAGCTCCTTGACCACACTTAATACAAGGTGAGGTGCTTAGTCTTGTTACAACTTGATATGCCATGTCATATTGATATTTACAGGAGGGCTGATATTTTTTTGAATAGAAACAGGAGAAGCAGGCTGGGGTGGGGGCAGATAGGAAGTGGAATGACTGAGGAGAAACTGCAGTTGGGATGTAAAATAAGTACATAAATAAAGTGTTGAATTTATTCTCTAATCATGTAAAAGACTCCTCCTGTCACATTATTTTCTATCCACATCTTTGCCCACCATGACACCTCATCAAAGAATCGGAGGACATGAACTTTTTAAATGTTGATTTTTAAATGTGAAGTAAATGCCAGATGATAACACTAGTCTTGTTTTCCTCGTCTTAAATGATAAGTAACAACAGCAAAGACTTGTCCTACTTTTTGCCTTCTTTCTTTGCAGACCCTATTTATTGAAATGTGTGCATCAGCTCCCACTCAACAAATGGTTCTCACACTAGAGGAAAAAATGGTATTAGAGGAATGTATACATTGAACCCAGGGTCAGGGTCACTGTGCCGTTTCCATTTGCTTTGTAGATACTCAACAAGATTTCTTTGCAGCCACAACTGGAATCTAAAATGAGAAAAACACTGTAGGAAATCAGATGAAGCAGAACATATTGGTCAAAATAAAGAATTCATCTATGAGAACTGAGGATTGGGGAGGGATTTTCTGTTTCAATAATCATATATTCACCTTTTCTTCTCTATGCTAATGATTGGTTGGGACAAGGGGTGAGCAATATCATTTAGTATTTGAAATGTAGGACACAAAATATCTATGGAACATGTTGAATATTCAAAAAACAGTTTTATGTGATGCTGTAAATGTAACAGTGGTTCTGTTTTTCTGTGATGAAATGTGTAGTTTAGAACAGCAGGATTCTGTAAATTTTGGAATTTTGCCAGATTATTGCTTCTCAAGACAATGGAAGCACAGGATTTATTTAAAATATTCTATAACTGTCACTGTTTCAGTATAGGTCCTACTGTGCATCTTCTGTAAAACTCAATGGCTCCCAACATAGAGGTGTTTTTCAAGGATAGGGACTTTGTGAAAGAATTCCAACTGTGTAACCAGAAATTCTTGTGAGTCCTTACTGACTCATTAGTGCATGTCTCAATGTGAATCAACTAACGAAATCTACTGACATCATTTCTAAAGGCAATGGCACAAACAGAATGCTCAGGAAGTCTTGGAACCAAATATTCTCAAAATGGCATCCTCCAAGGAGCCTTAATTTCTGCAAATATGAATGATGTCAAGAAACTACATTAACTGTCATATATATTTATCACTCAAATTTAAACACAGGGACATCAGGTGCAGAGCCCCAGGGAAGAGACTGTCCAACATTCCTCCAGAGGTGAAAACTACTTTGGAAAGAAAAAAAAAAGCTCTCATCTGGATACCGAAATAAAAGCAGATAGGAAAGATATATGGGTGCCAATGTAATGTATTGATCTGAGTAGTACTTCACAACACACACTGCCTAGGCTTTAAGTAGGACAAAGATGTTCACTTTGATTTTCCTCTTATTTCCACTTCTTTTGCCAAGGTTCATTCATCCTAGGTGCTTTTGGAGAATGAAGCAGAATAAAGACAAGGATGGAGACTTGGTGAAAGGTTGTGCCTTCTTCCTTGCAAGTGTGCAGCAGCCTGTGGAGATAGATTATTTCAAGCACATTCTGAATGAGCAGTAAGTTCCTTTGTATTTTCTATGTTATATAATTTGGGAATAGAAGATGAAAATCAGAGCAATATTTTGAGTCATTTGTTCTGGTGTGCAGCTGTAGGAGTTCTTTGGTAGAGTTTTTGGGGTCGCTTATGTACACTATCATGTCATCTGCAAATCCCTCAGTTTTTGTTTTCTTCATTACCTCCATTTGGATCTTCAAGTCTTGAACTGTTTCCTTTACCTATTTGTTTGCTTTTTCTTGGTTTTCTTGGGTATCTTTGAGTGATTTTTTAAAATTTCTTCTTTTTGTTTGTCTTCTCTTCCATTGCTTTAAGAGAGTTTTTCACTTCCTCTTTAAGGGTCTCCATTTTCAAAAGATTATGTTTAAAGTTGATTTCTTATACTTCTTCTGGGTAGAATGTTCAAGTCCTCCTGTTGTGTGTGCACTGGATTCTGGTGTTACCATGTTGCTTTTCAGGATGCTGGAGGAATTCTTGCATTGGTGCCTGCCCATCTCATCCTCCAAATGAGGCCAGCATAGTCTTGGCGTCTTGGACCAGTCTTTGCTGTGGCTGACTGTGTACTTTGAAGTTTTTCTTGGTCTTCCCTCTCTTAGGTCCCCTCAGCGCTGTAACAGGCTCTCAAATCCCCTCTGCTCTCCCAAATATTGTTTATAAATTTTTGCATTTAAAGGGGGATATGCTATAAAGATTTGCATTGGTACGGATTTTGGTTTATTGATACAGATTTAAAGTCAATTTTGTTATAATATACATATATATCTTGATTAAGGTATTGTGTTTGTATAGATCATTTAAAAATATAATGTATAATTAAGAATTATAGATTAATAGATAATCACTTATAATAGTTAAGCTTGTAGTCATGTTAGTTAGATTTTCTAGATGAACAGATATGTATTTCAGATGAATAGGCATTCTTCAAACCTATCAAAGACTACATAGTATGGCATTTAAAACGTTTTAAGAATTTAGAACTTTTATGACAGTGAGACATATCTGCTTCTGCCAGCACCAAACAGCTTCAAGAAGAAGACAGGCATTGAAGAGGCTCCTTATGGAGTTTGTTAGCCATTTGAGCAAGAAACTACTCTTGCCTAGACTGCTTAATAGTACATGCAGGGCCCACAGAAAAATGACTGCTGAACTTGCTTAAAGGTGAGATGGTCTTTTGGGGTTCCTGCTTCATGAAAGTGTCTGCTACAAACTGACAGTATAGGCAGAACTATATTTATACTATGGGACTGTAGGCTGAAGATGGATGCCCCAATGGTACAGAATAACTTTGGGTGACTGTCCAGGCAGCGTGATGTCTCTGTCAATTCTAGAGTTTTGAAAGTTGCTTACAATGTACTTCCTGTTTACTTAGGTAGTTTTATATCCTTCTGGATTCTTTGATGGAGCTGAAGAATTTATAGCTATAGTTATAGTTTTCCTTAGTTATGATAAAAGATAAAGTATATATATATATATATATTGTAACTATAGTTCTTGCTTGATACCTGTTTTGTTATATGTAATTTTACTATGCTAAGGTTTAAACCTTCCTTTTTATTTAAAAAGAAAAGGGGAGGTGATGTGTGATTCCCCTCTGTATGTGGTCAATACCATTTGTTAATAAAGAACCTGGATTGGCCTGATAGGGGTGAATAGAGGTAGGTGGGGAAAACTAAACTGAATGCTGGGAGAAAGAAGGAGGAGTTAAGGAGAAGCTATGTAGCCTCACTAGAGACAGACACCGGAACTTTAGCCGGTAAGCTACAGCCAGGTGGCAATGCAAAAAATAAATAGAAATGGGTTAAATTAATACATGAGTTAGCCAATAAAATCTAGAGCTAATGGGCCAAGCAGTGATTTTACTAATACAGTTTCTTTGTGTTTATTTTGATTCTGGGTGGCCAGAACAAACAAGCAGACTCCTTCCAACATTTTTTGTTTCCTCTTTATATGTCTCCATTATCCTCATAAAGTTACATTTAAAATAGTTTTCTTTTGGATTAGGATGATCAAGTCTTCCTGTTGTATAACCACTGGGATGTAGCGCTACCATGTTGCTTTTTAGGGTGTTGGATAAATTTTTGCATTGGCACCACCCCATGTCTTCCTTTACTTGGTGCTATCAGTGTTTTTGCCTCTTGGTCAAATCCTTACTGTGGCCGTCTATGTCTTTGGAAGTTTTGAGTGTTTATGTCTTTGTCTGCTCTGTATGTCACTGTTTGTGTCTCAGGGAGCCTCTGAGGTCTCTTTGGGAACTCTCACGTGGCTTGTCCTCTTGGCTCACTCTATTGATTCACTCTGCAGTCACAGCTTATGCTTTGTGTTTCTTTCTTGATCCTCTTTCTTGGTTCTCTCTGTGTAGTTGCAGCTTGTGTTTCAGCATTCCTCTGATGTTGCAGGCATGTTGTAGGAGGGTTTGGGTGCAAAGTGGGATTTGTAGCTTTCAGGGTCCAATGGATGGGATGGAGTTATTGGAACAGCCTACCTTCAAGAAACTCACCTGATAACTGGCTAGAGCAGCCTTGGCAGATGGGGGAGTTTTCTGGAGTTTTACCCCAGTATGGAGGGCCTAGAGAATGGGGTGTCCCATCAGGTAGCTCACTGTTTGGTCCTCTTTGTGTAGTAGCAGGCTGTGTTTCAGAGTTCCACTGAGGTTGTGGGTGGATAGGATGGTTTGGGGACAGAGTGGGTCTTGTAATTTGCAAGGTCAGATGGATGAGGTGGAGGTATTCAACCAGCCTACTTGCAGGAAACTTGCCTGCTGACTGGCTAGAGAAGCTAAGGCAGGCAGACAAGGAGTCTGGGTTTTTGGCCCCAGTATGGAGTGCCTTGAGTGTGGGGTGTCCCACAACAGGGCTGGACACTCATCTCTTGGTCATCTTTGTGTTGTAGCAGGCTGTGTTTCAGAGTTCCACTGGGGTTGCAGGAGGGTATAAGAGGGTTTGGGGGCAGAGTTGGACTTATGGCTTTCAGTGTCCAATGGCTGGGATAGGGGTAATGGAGTAGCCTACCTGAAGGAAACTCACCTGCTGGCTGGCTAGAGAAGCTGAGGCAGGTGGGAGAGGTTTCTGGGTGTTTGCCCCAAGTATGGAAGACATAGAGAGTGTAGTGTTCCACTGGGTGGCTTGTGACTCACCTCTTGGCCCTCTCTGTGTAGTAGCAGGCTGTATTTCAGAGATCCACTGAGCTTGTGGTCAAATAGGAGGGTTTGGGTGCAGAGTGGGACTTGTAGCTTTCAGGGTCCAATGGATGGGATGGGGGTCTTGGAGCACCCGACCTGCAGGAAATTCCACTCTTAGAATTTTGAAAGCTTCATTTCATTAATTACCACGCTGAAATATATTCACTGATTTTTTTTCCTTTCTCATTTTTTTTTTGAGAAAGTTTCTTTGTGTAACAGTCCTGACTGCCCTGAAACTCATTCTGTAGAACAGGCTATTATTGAACCCACAGAAATTTGCCTACCTTTACCTTCTACACGCTGGGATTAAAGGTGTGTGCCACTACTGTCCAGCCAAAGTGAATTTTATCTAAACCATAATGCTGATTTCAGACACGTTGAAATACATAGCTTGCATGTAATTCATAAAGGATTGAAGCCAGCAATAAGATTAAATAAGATGATTGGGTACAGAATCCTCTCAGGCATATTAGAATTCTGATTAAAGGATCCCTGGATTTGTGTACACATAATTGCTCCCAACCTGAAAGAATTAAATACCATTGGTAGAAATTGGGTATGGTGTAGGAGGTCATGATACTAACTAAAGAGAGACACTCCCGAAATTCAGATTTTTCATAGACGCTAGATGTACTAGTGGGTGTCTCAGTGTGTACATACACACACCCTTTTAAATGAAAGTAGGGGAGGTATTAGTTGAGAATTGAAGGTCTGAAAAAATTGGGAATGACATACCACGTGAAGCCAGTATGAAGAAAATATCACATTTTTCTCATAATTTGTACAAGCACGCAGATGTCATATGGCGAAAAGGAAGCTGTTTGAACTAAAATATGAAATCAGTACTTAGGTGAGATAAAGCTGTGTGTGACAGATGGGGAAATCACAACAAAGACATGCAAAATGTGTAAAGTGACATAATAAAACAATTTAGGATAAATTAATTAAAATAATTATTATGCACATAAAAAATCTGGATATCATCTTGAATCTTGACCACTTGAATTTTAAGTTGCACTTTCTAAGAAAGGAAATTTGCTCTGTCTTCTTACAAAAGAATCTTCCTTTCACTTATCTCTATATTTACATCATGGGCCTTAAGGGATGGCTTATCACAGAGGAAGAGGTCATGCACATTTTAAATGTTTATTTTTAAATGTACCATAAGATCTATAGCAGAACAGTATTCAGGTTAACCTCATCACAAATACTAAATAAGACACATTACCACCAATAGCGACGGCTTGCCCCATATTTTCCAACATTTTCTGCAGTCCATATCCACTGAAAGAGACTCATCAGAGTACACTCATCAGAAAACTCTCCCATTGGCAGTACAGGTTCTAGAACAGAATAAATACATTACTAAAAAGAATGGTATAAGAAGGTTACTTCTACCTGGTTAGTGGTGGCACGTGCTTTTAATTTCACCATTAGGAGGCAGAGGCAGGTGAATCTCTGTGAGTATGAGGACAGCCTGGTCTACAAGAACTAGTTCCAGGACAGGATCCAAATCTACAGAGAAATCCTGTCTTGAAAAACCAAAAACCTAAAAAGAAAAGAAGAAGGTCACCTGGCACTTTCTATTTGCTTCTAAGATACTCAGCAAAAGACTTCTTTGCAGCCACTACTGTATTGCAAAATAAGAGAAAAAAAAAGGAAATCAAGATAAAGCAGAAGAAATGGGTCAAAAAAAGGTAATGATCTGTGAGAACTGAGAATCATGGAGGGATATCATGCCTTAAAAATCAAATATTTATCTTGTCTTTTTAACTAATGATGATTGATTAGGAGAAGGAAGAGTGATAGATCTTATGCAATATATGAAATGAGCACACAGGTCTTGTGTTTTGTCCAGATCTTGTTGAATATTTAAAAATCAACATTTAACAGGTAAATGAACTGTGGTTCTATAATGAGCTGGATAGACTTGATAGAGCAGAATTCATAGAATTCCTGGATGTAGTCTGATTATTGGCTTCAAAAACAATGGAAGAACGGGATTTGATTAAATACCTGCTATTGATGCAGCCCACACTCATCTGAAAATTCTCCCATTGGCATTACAGGTTCTAGAAAGCAAAGTAAACACAAAACTAGAAAAAAAATGGTATAAGAAGGTCACTTCCCAGTTTCTATTTTCTTCTAAGATACTCAACAAAAGACAATGGAAGCACAGGGTTTGGTTAAATATTCTGTACCTGCCACTGATGCAGCATAGTCCCCATTGTATATGCTGAGGGGAATTTAACTGTTCCAGAGATGAATCTGATTTCCCTGCATGAACTTTGTAATACCATGTCCAGTGTGTATCCAAAAATTCTGAATTTGTGAGTCCTATTGAATCAATAATGCATGCCACACTGTGAATCACCTAATAAATTTTCATATATTTCTAAAGGCATTAATATAAATAGATTGATGAGACTGTCATGGAATCATTTTTTCTCAACATGGCATCTTACCATCAGCTTTAATTTTTACAGAGATGAATGAAGCTATGAAAGTACCTGAATTCACCTCATGTACGATTGTGATCAAAATTTAATAAAATGGACTGCTAAAATCATATGCAGATACCCAGAGAAGAGTGTCAAATTTTCTCAAGAAATGAGGAAACACCTTCAAAAGTCAGGAATGCACAAGTATATATCTTTGTCCACAGCAATAAAAGCAAGTGGGGTACATGGACACCCATTTGAAGTGCCTGTCTAAATGGCAAATCACAATTCACACTGTCATACACCTTGACAAATACAATTTTCCTGAAAACATTCTACTTCCTATTGGGCAGTTTCATTCATTCAACTTGCATTTGGAGAAAAGGCAGAATGAAGTAGAGGATGGAATCTTGGTGGCAATTTCTGTCTGCTCACTTGCAGCAGTATATTTATTGACCAGTGGAAAAGAGAATCTTAGCAACATTTAGAATATACAGTTAAGTCCCTATGTATTTTCTATGAAAATGACATCATGTATATTTACATATAGCTAGAGGATTAAGAACAGAGCAATATGTTGAAACTTCTATCCTGTTTTCCCAATTTTCACATCAAAAATAAACCCAAAATATTTTTGGAGAATCAATGCTATTTTTCTACTTTTAATTTACCCAGAGTGTTCTGTTTTTGTCCCAGTTACCTTCAAATTACAAGGCTGAAATCTGGGTGAAGAAAAGAATTTCTACCTTGTTCCATCATATATCGCCCTTCTCTTCTCAGTTTGCATAGCAAAATAGTAGGTGATGACTTATGAAATGAAGCCCGATTCTATTTTGATTCGTATCATTCTATGTTGGTACAAGAAAATGGCCATAGAGTAAAATGTGTAGGTCCTAATGCATGTGTCAGGACAACTAATATTTGTGGCACATCTAGCTGCATAGAATTTTCATATAGATACACTGTAATTCTCTTGAATGCTCTGTACATGGTCATACTATATCTTCTGAAGCTGCATTAAGAATGGAAATAGCAAAGCTTTACATTGTGAACATCATATGTGCCCCTATATAACTGTACTTTACTTACATACATCTAAACCACTGCCCTTTAATTTCAAAGTTCAGTTCTTTACTTTGTTCTGAGAAAAATGAATTATGGAGTGTAAATTAAATGTCTGCATTCTTTTTTATTTAACTTTTTTTCTCTTTATTTTCTTAAAGAAAAGAAATTGTCTTTTTCATTATACATACCAATCTAATTGTGAGGTAATCTGTTGTATGTGTTTTTGTGGGAACAGTAAGATTCTTTGGGTGGGAATTTTCTTTCTAGTACTTTTTGTAGGGCTTGATTTGTGGATAGGTATTGTTTTTTGTTGTTGTTGTTGTTGTTGTTTCTATTTATTTATTTA
>NW_026068300.1:152148-177395 GCF_014885135.2 Alexandromys fortis
TTGAGCATGACCTTACGTGTCTTTTGGCCATTTGAACTTCTTTTTTTCTGGGAAAGGGGCTCTCTCAAACTCCTTCACAGGACTTTGAGACACTACTCTTTATACTGGGTCATCTTGACCATCATTAATACAAGACAAGATGATTAATCTTACTGCAACTTAAAATGTGATCTCATGTTTATATTCATGGTAGGGCTTACATTTTCTGAATAGAAATAGAGAAGGAGAGTTCTAAACCCAATACAAAACTATATACAATAAAAACAAATATCAAGTGTAAAAATTAGAATTACAACCAGCACAAACAATATCAAACAAGAAACATATGCTAAATATTTCAATAATTATCCCATCTAGTGGGAGGTGTTGTAAGAACACACAGTGAATAGCGTTTAAGATACCAGCCCACTTGGACATGGCCTTATACTATAAATGCAGCCATAAAGCTTGTGTGTGCGTGTGCTGTCTCTCTGTCTCTCCACTGCCAGATTCAGTTCCTGTTTCCTGTTCATGCAAAGGACTGTGATCTGTGAGTCTCTCCCTGAATAAAGAACCCTTTATTAAAAGCAAAAAAAAAGTAATAGAGAAGGAGCCTATTGGGGAGAGTAGAGGCAGATGGGAAGTGGGGAGAAAGATGAGAAAAGAGAAGGGAGGTGAAACTGAGTTAGGATGCAAAAAAATCATACATGAATAAAAAGGTTATTCTGTTATGTATACTTATGAAAGACACTACCTGTCACATTTCTCTATATCCATGCCTTATCCCTCCAGGATGGTTAATCACCAAAACAGAGGTCAAGCACTTTTAAAATGTTGATCTTAAGATGTACAGTAACTTCCAGATGAAAACACTAGTCCTGTTTGCCTCATCTCAAATGCTAAGTCTTATTACAAAGTACAAAAAGACTGGCCTGGTGTTTGTTGTGTTTTCTCCGCAGTTCATATTCATCAACAGTTCACAATCATCAAAATGCTTTCACACTGACAATGTGTGGTCTGGAATGGAAGCAAAATAGATGAATAGGAAAGTGGTGTAAGAAGAATTTATATATTGAACCCAGGGTCACCTACCAGTTTCTATTTGTTTTGTAGATTCTTAACAAGACTTCTTCACAGCCACAACTGGAACCTAAAATGAGAAAAACACTGTAGAAAAATCACAGATAAAGTAGAGTATATTGGTCAAAACAAAGAACTGATCTAGGAGAACTAAGGCTGGGAAGAGATACACTTTTTTAGAAATCAAATTTTACCTCATCTTCTTTTTAATAGTGATTGGTTGGGAGGAGGAGTAAGAGATATTGTTAAGTTTTTGAAAAGTAGGATACAGGATCTCTATGGATCTTGTTGAATATTTAGAAAGTTTGTGATGCTGTAAACGACAGTGGCTCTGTGATAGTCTGGATGGTTGTAGAACAGAGGATTCAGTATATTTTGGAATTTGGCTTAATTTTTCACTCTTAAGACAAAAGGAACAAAGGATATTGTTAGATATTCTATAACTGATACTGGTGTATTATTGGTTCCCACTGTGCATGTGGAATTCAATTTCTATAACCATAGAGCTATTTTCCCTGACAGGGACTCACGACAGAATCCCAATGTGCAAATAGAAATTCTGACTTCGTGCGTTCTTCCTGAAACATTACTGCATGTCTCAAAATGGATCATCTAACAAAATCCACTGACATCATTTAGAAAGACATTGACATAAACAGATTGTTCATCCATTCCTGGGACTAATTTTCTCAAATTGGCATCCTCCAAGGAGCCTTAATTTCCACAACTATGAATGGTATCATAAAACTACTTGAACTCTCCTCATATCATATTTATTAACCAGAATAAATCACATGGTTATCAGGTGCAGAGCCCCAGGGAAGAGAGTATCCAAGGTTCCTTCAGAGGTGAGGAACCACCTGGGAAATAAAGGAATATTGAATACACAAATAGCCTCTACTTTGGCTGCAGAAATAAAAGCAGGTGGGAAAATATGGGTAACCATATAATGTGCTGATCTGAAGAGCACTTCACAACATACTCTGCCCAGGCTCTGAGTAGGACAAAGATGTTCACTTTGATTTTCCTCTTCTTTTTCCTGAACATTCCACTTCTTGTATCTAGATTCACTCATTCCAGGTGCTTTTGGAGAATGAAGCAGAATAAAGACAAGGATGGAGATATGGTGACAGGTTGTATCTTCTTCCTTATAGGAGTTGAGTGGCCTGTGAAGAAAGATTATTTCAACCACATTCTGAATATAGAGTAAGTTCCTTTGTATTTTGTATGTAAATGTCCTCATAAATATTTCACATGGGATCAGAACATGAGAATCAGAGCAATGCTTTGAATTCTTTGCCTTGTTATTCCAATATGCACATTAGGAAACAGCAACAAATTCTTTTAGGGACCCAAAGCTATTTTTCCTACCTTTAATTTGCCCAGTGTTCTGTTATTTTGCCAATCACCTTGCTGCTGATAAGGCTAGTATCTGAGTGAAAGGGGGACTCTATAACATGGTCTATCACATGTATCCCTTCTTTTGACAGGTTCCACAGCAGGCTAGTCAGTGATATCTTACCGAAAGAAACTCCGTAAGTCAGTGAATAACATGCTAGATAGATACAACTACATTGCTGTTGATTAGAGTCTGTGATGATACTTTGGCCACCAAGAGCAGCTTGTAATGCATATGCCAGGGCAACTAATATTTGTGGCACAACTAGTTCTAGAGAGTTTCTACATAAGTATTCAGTTACCCTCTCGGATGTTCTGCATGTGGTCATCCTGTGACGTCTATAGTTGCATCAAGGTTAAAAGTAGGAGTCCTACCTACTGTGAAGTTCATATGTGTTTCTGTTTCTCCATATCTTACTTATATTCATGCATAACCACTGTCTTTTATTTTCAAATTATGGCTCTTCACTCTTTCTTTAGAATAAAGAAGGAATGCATGGAGTATAAATGATATATTTGCTTTCTATGAAATATGAGGCTATGAAATAATAGTGGTGACAGCTGTGGCATGAAATACTTGACAACATCTAAGAACTGTTACCTACTAGCTCCCATTTGCAACTATTTAAGAAGTATGTGTATCTTCTATTAATACCTAATCATATTTTTCTCTGAAACTTGTACCACATTTGATTCTTATGCTTCTGTTTTAATAATTTTACCGATTATATCTATGTATTTTAACAATTAGGGTGCTGTACACAATTCAATTTTATGTACTGCTGATAGTTGTTTTCAAACATAGTACTTTAGACTACGAGGCCACTCTAACAGCTCAAGCCATTGATGTTTCTTAACGTTTAATGGGCAGGAGTTAGTGTTTGACTTTCATAAATTCTAATCTCAAATTCCTGTTGAGTGTTACAGAAAATTTCAAAGACAGTTTACACATGATAATAAACAATATTTTAAGATTGTTTTATTCAAAAATGTATGGAAAAATTCACAGTGGTGAAAATACTAATTGGGAAAATTATTGGATTTAACGCTGAGTGAATGTTTTAGAAAGAGAGCATATGTTTAGAGTTGATGCTTATTATCCAGATGATAAGTAATTTGTAAGAAGACATAGTAGTTATTATTCTTCCCTTAAACACAAATACAAAATGGTCATGTTCTATTTTTACTAATTTGTTGACCATTTTTATCATCAAAATTCTTAAATATTTTTCATAAATTGTATACTTTATATTATTTCATTTTACAAACATTTCATACCGACACAAACTAATCTCACTGCAGTTTCCACATGTACACAGTTCTCAATTGCATGCCAGTGTTGCGGGTTTGTAACTGGAAATGTAGACAGAAGGTGCTCTATACAGGAAAATTTATGTTGGCCAGATGTATCAGGTGTGATTTTATTGAACATAGCTGTGGAAATATTAAATGGATGAACAGGACTAGGATACATGTCCTTCATCTCTCTGCATTCATGGAATGAAGCAGGTATATAACTGTAAATTTGAGGCTCGTCTCATCTAAATCCAACTGGTATTCAAAACCATGGAATCCATTGCCCTTTTTTGGCCTATATGAGTATTTCTCATGCCAATACACACATATACATATATTTATCAAGCATACCCTGGTATTTACATTTATTTAAAAATATATCTTTTAGAAAGCAGTTTGTACCTTAAATAGATAAACCAGAAAAAGACTAATATTATGATTGGCATGAAGAATATGTTAAATATGTTGTCTACTAAATATAATATATATTAGTTCAGGAGCCAAATGTTGCCCAAAACATCACTGTGCACTTACCAGCCATTCTTCAGATGCCTTATCCACTTAAATTTGTTTCATAAAAATTACCATAATCTTGACTAGGATATTGCATGTATATTTTTATTGTTCAATAATTTCAAAATGAAAATATGGTCACGTTTACTGTTAAACCCTGTACCCTTGTATTTACCTTCTGTGCAAGCACTCAAAAACCAGAGATGGGCAGCCCTCCCACTGACAGCTGTAGAGGGCTCATCTTATTTATGGGCGATGCATTCTCATGAACTTTTAAAGATTTTCAAACTTCCAGCAACTTCTGTCATCTCAACCTCACAACAGAGAACATTTGTTTCAGTCATTGAGGGAGGCTTGGAATACTGTGCAGTACAGGATAATCCTTGTTCTGGCTACAAATGATCATCTGTAAATCTCTGTCCATAATAAATACTGTTCCGTTTTATAGAGCACTAAATAAAAACTAGCAGTTTGTCCTGGAACTAGCTTTTTGCACTGATGATGTCATCAGGAATCCTGATCTTTTACCAAATATGTCTTTAGCATTTGAATTACCAATAGGGGCAGTTTAATATTATGTCACAATTAGAGAGTCTCATTCATATTTCTGAAAAAAATATGAATCTCCCCCTAATTCTGTCTTAATGATGAGATCAGGTGTACTGTGGTTCTTAGACTACCTTACTGGGCAACATCTGTCATAATTGGTTTAGTCATGAACCTCTGAAAATCTAAGCATGTGAACATTTTGGGGGATTTGCAAAAAAATTCTGTCTTTGTTTATACCATTCTCAAATGTTAATAAGTGTATAAGGAAGATAATGACCACACCATATGTCAAACTGTGTTATTAGGAGACATGATGGAGTTTCTGAATTTCCTTTTGTGAAACAGATGAGGAAAGAAGTAACAAGAAACGGAGTTTTCTAGAACACTTGGCAGAACAGTGTTTATAAGCTCTTAGGAGTACATGCTGCTTCCTGCTGCTCCCTGCTCACAGGATCCTTTAGCTTACTTATGGACCCTTTCATCCTATCCTGAGTGATGGTGGTCAGTTTCTTTTCTCTATCAGATACATCTCTAACTCTAGTCCTATCATGTTTCCCTGACACTGGACCTGTATTAGGCCGGCCAACTTAGACAATGAAGATGGTACTCAATTTCTCTAACAATTGATGGAAAATAAGTAGTCAGCTTTGATTTTGTAAATATTATTCCTGTCAAAATATATTTAAATATGTCAAGACCTGAGGTGTATTATAATCAGATCATAACATTATGAACAAATGTAGTTATTATTTATGGTGACACAGACAGTACTTTGGCTATGTGCTTCCAAATGTTGGAATCACTAGATAAACAGAGCTATGGGCCACCACCTCACCACCTCACAGTGGGATATTACTACATGTAACAGAGACTTCACACTTGGCTAATTCATTGGGATGCTAGCTTTTGCACTTCACCATGCTGAGAGTTCTTGTTTTAAATTTTGTCCAGACATTAACCCATCTCAAATACTCAATACTGACTCAATACTGACAAGGCTAAGGGATAAATTTAGAAGGCTCAGTTTCTAAGTGTAAGACACTGAAGAACTGCTCATTCAATTCTTCATTGGAATGTCTAATGGTACAACCTTTTGACTTTTGACATGGCATTTATTGAGGGAAGTTATGATGAATAACATGCTGTGTATGTTGTGGCCCATGCCATGCATGAGAATCTTCTCCAAGATTATCAGTCAAAGAACAATAAGAAAAAAATGACATTAACTACTTGAAGATGGTGTTTCTTCTATTGGATGATATTTGGTGTCATCAATGTCATAGTTCTTAAGAGGATCTCATGTGCCCAAATCTAGTATTTTAAGAAATATTAACCAAATAGAAGGATTTCTGAACATTTGTTTTGCTGTGGAAATAAATCTACATGTTGGTATAAATTCCTACTGCAAAGGCAATGGAGTAGAAGAAACTATTCAACAATGAAAATTACTGATTATGTTACAAAGCAAATGAATATCATCATCCCATCTTAATATCACATTTAAGTTTTGTCTTATTATTATTATTATTATTTTTTAGTCCTCATCAGTCCAGTCTTAAACATAATAAACAAAGAGACAACAGTTTTCTGGAACTCCAGGGAATCACCATGCACCCAATATAGTGGCCTTAAAGACATTCCAAGTCACAGGCATGCACTCCCTACCCTCTCTGCTCCCAGTTCCTTTCGGGCACTCTCCAAGATTTTGCCTCTCTCCTCTCCATCCCTAACGGCGGCATGTGGGGGGGATGCTGGGGCTCCATAGGAGCCTCAAGGATAGAAGTCCAGAAAGAAAGAAAACAAAGAAACAATTACCATAACATAACATAAAAAGACTTTGACAAATTCCTGGGACAATACACATAGTGACATTTTCTCTAGTGGTGGGAGAAACCCAAACAGCTGTCTCTGAGGTAGCTGCAAATGACCCAGAGCCAGTAGAATGCCAGACACTGTCTAATGACTGGGGAGCAAAACTCCCTGTCTGAAAATGACCAGGAGCTAGCAAGGCCCCTGTCTGGAAATGACCCTGGAGTGGGAGAATTCCCATCCCTGTCTGGAAATGACCCGGAGCCAGCAAGGCCCCTGTCTGGAAATGGAAGACAAGGCATCCCTTGCTTCTCCAGGGTCTCTGTACAAGTGTGTCCACTTCAGAGAAAACCTGTCAATACCAAAATCTCAAATCGGTCGACTGGTACAAAACCAAAGCATCCAAGTCAGACAGAGAAGACAAAATGACAGAGACAGAGACAAGAGACAAAAGACAAAGAGCGCTCTCTCACGGGTAGATGCTAAATAAACCTCCGGACTTCCATCATCCTGGTGGAATCTCTGGGGTTCCTGGCCAATGCACCATATGTTGTGCCCAGATTATGACCCCCAGAGAGAGACCACCACAGAGCCCCAGACTGTAATAAGCAAGGTTTAATCAGCATAATATGGACTTTTGCTCCCTTCCATTCTGTTAAGTCAGCTTTTTCCTTGTTTTTAGATCAAGGCCACTGTTCTTGAGTTAGGCCATCTTTATCAACCTGTACCAGGTAGCTGGCTGGGCTGAGCTAAGTGACCTTGTGCTTGGAATCTCCTGGGTGGGAGAGGGGAAGGCCACTATCTTCCTGGGAAAACATTCTGCTAGGAAATTTCTTCTTGCCCCTTTTGAGAATAAGTGGTGAATCTCTGCAAAATATTTATATTTAATTCTGAACTGGTAGTAGCCAACTATGATCTCTGACTCAACACAAACTAGATAGTCAATCTCAGCCACATTGAATATAAGTTGATATTTTAAATGCAACCAAAATATCATAAATGTAAGTCTTTCACTTATGTTATAGAGTAACCCAGAGATATTTTTGACTATCCTAAATTTCTGACTATCATAAAAGGTGCCATTTCCTTTATTTTTCTTAGTCTTGTTGGCATTTGTTTATAGGAGGTCTACCAGTGTGTTTAGTACCATTTTAGGTATTGATCATCTGTAGAAATTCTGTCCTAGAATTTTTAGAATCACATATATATGCTATCATAACTTCTGCAAATACCTATACATTAAGTTCTTCCTTTTCATTTTGTAATCTCTTGATCTTCTTTTAGCAGTCTTACTGCTCTTGGTATATCTTCAAATACTATATGGAATAGATTTAGAGTCAATTGGCAGCCTTGACCTGATCCAGATTTTAGTGAGAAAGTTGTGAGTTTCTTTCCATTTAGTTTTATGTTGACCTTGGGACTTCTGTAAGTTGCTTTTATTATGTTAAGGTATATCATTGGTATTTCTACTTTCATATTTTATCATGAAGGGTTGCTTGATTTTGTCACAGGTATTGTAACATCTAATGGGATTATCATGTAGTATTTTTCTTTTTGTTTGTTTATATGGTGTACTTATTGATGGATTTTCTTATGGTGAACCACCCCTTGCTCTCTGGGGAAAAATGTACTTGGTCAGGATGGATGATCTTTTCAATGTCTTCTTCTATTCAATTATATATTTGTGTTCCTAATGGGAAATCATTTGTAATTTTTTCATAGTTGAATTATTTGTGGTTTGTATGTCAGATGACTATGGCTTCATAAAATGAAGTTAGAAATATTATTTCTGCTTATAATTTGTGAAATAATTTAAAGAAACCTGGTGTTAGCTTATACTGAAATATCTGGTAGAATTCTGCCCTAAAACCATCTGGTTTTTGGGCTTTATTTGGTTGGGAGACTATTAAAGACTGCTAGTATCTCCTTAGGGATCATAGTAGTATTTCAGTTGCTTATCTGATCTTGATTTAGGTTGGTAAAACTATTGAGAAATTATCCATTTCTTTTAGATTTTCCAGTTTTGTTAATTGCAAGCTTTTAAAGTATGATGTGATGATTATTAATATTTCCTTGATGTCCATTTTTATGTCTCTAATTTAACTTCTGATTTTGTAAATTTGAATATACTCTCTATCATTGAGTTAGTTTGGATAAGTGTTTGTCTATCATGTTGATTTTTTCAAAAAACCAATTCTTAGTTTCATTGACTCTTTTTATTGTTCTCTTTTATTTCTCTTATTGTATACAGACATTAGGTTGATTATTTCCTGTGTTTACTCATCTTGAATGTCCTTACTTCTTGTTGTCCTAGTGTATTCAAGTGTGTATTAAGCTGCTAGTATGAGATCTTTCCAGTTTTTTGTAAAATAATCCTATTTTTTGATAAATAAACTTTTTTTTACAACTGTTGTCACTTTGTCTCATAAATTTGGGAGTATGTTTTAATTATACTTATTTAATTCTAAGAAGCCTTTAATTTCATTATTCTTGTGTTGATTCCCTAGTAAATCATTTGAGAGTTGCTTGTTTTTTGTAAGTGTGAAAGCTTCTGTTTTTCTCTTATTATTGATATTAACATTCAATCTGTGATAGTCTGACCGGATTCATGGGGTTATTACAGTTTTCTTGCATCTGTTGAGACGGTTTGTGACTGATTATGTAGTCAGTTTTGGAGAAAGTTCCATGAGGTCTGGAAAAGAGGAAATATTCATTTGTGCTTGGGTTCAGTGTTCTGTAGATATTTGTTAGGGCCTTTCATTAATGAAATCCGTGATCTGGTGTATTTTTTTTTTGCTTTTGTCTGGATGGCCTGAATGACAATGTATGATTTAAGCTTAGTTATGTTTCTTTTACAAATATGAGACCCCTTGCATTTAGAGCACAGATGTTAAGAATGAAATGTTATCTTTATGGATTACTCCTATGTTGAAAATATAATATCCTTTATCATCTCCTTTGATTAATTTGGGCTTAAAGTATATTTTTCTAGATGTTGGGAAGGCTTTGGTTTCTTGTTTTCTAGGTCATTTTTCTTATTATTTTCCATTTATTAACTCTGAGATATAACTATCTTTGATTCTGAGGATTTATTGTCATTTCCAGAAGGATGGATACTCTTTCCATATTCATTCCTTTAGTCTGTGTCTTTTTGTTTTGAAGCTGAAATCACTTTATATCAATGGGTCATGGGTTTGAGCCCCATGTTGGGCACCAGATGAAGGTGTAAGTCACAAAATAATCCCACACCAGTTTTGAATTATGATTAATAAAAGGGTTATTTATTTACAGGGAAAAACTTACAGATCACCATCCTAGACAACAGCCCTCTGCACAAACAGGAAAGGAGTCTAGCAATCAGAAGCAGAGCCAGAAGCAAGAGAGAGAGAGACAGCAGGGCTACTGCTGCTTTTTAAAGTGAAAGAGACCACGCCCAAGTGGGCTGGTATTTTAAAGGCTATTGGCTGAAGGAGCAGAAGGAGTTCCTGCAGCACTGATGCTTGTGTCTGTAGTTCCTGTTTGCTTACCTAGATTTTCCATTTCTAAAATTACCTCATTTTGTGTTTGCTATATTGTTTCTATTACCTTTTTAGTTCTTGAACAGTTTTATTCATTTCTTTCAACTGATTGTTTTTTCTTTGCTTTCTTTAAGGGATTTATTTATTTTCTACATTTTTTGTTTGTACTTTCTTCAATTTCTCTCAGAGATTAATTAATTTCCTCTTTAAAGGCCTTAATTATCTGCATAAAGTTTGTCATAAGGTGCTTCAGCTGTGCTGGAACAGTTGTGTTTGCTTAGTAAGATAGCTAGCTTTGGCAGGGATGTATTGCCCCAGCTCTTGTTGAATGTATATTTACACTGATGTTTAGGCATCTGAGTTTTTTTGTTATTAGAGGCCTAAGTGATTATTTATTAATTTATCTTCTTTGGATATGTGCTTTCTTCTTTTGTTTCTGTTTTCTCTTTTGTCACCTGACCAGTGAGCCCTGAGAATCTTTATGGCATCTCCACTTAAGTTGGTGGATAAATGTCTGGTGGCCAGATTGGTCACTATTCCACCAGTGGGACTCTCCCTATGTTGTGGCTGGAGTACTTCAATGCATAGGTGTTTGGGATTGTGGATATAGTGGGAGGCACCAAAATGTGGTATACAATAAAGTTAGGCCCCCAATGTCAACCTCTAACAGTCCTGTGTATTTGCTGGTCGATAATGAATCTCTTACAGTGTTGTTCAGCTGGAGCACCTGTGATCTGGAAGGCTGGAGATGAGGAATAATAGTGATGGGACATGGACAGTGCTGGAGGTTCAAGGTTGGATGGTCTACCTAGAATTCTAAAGGCCACTGTGGTCTCTGGCAGAGATAGGAGACTCTGCTGAAGTGGGGACTGGGACAATGTAGAAAGGGGGATAAAAAAACAGACGACAGAATGAGCTGGCACTGAAAGACTGAGAGATTTGCAGAGTTCAATATGAAAGTGTCCTACCTGGACTCATGTTGGCAGCCATGTTCCCAGGTAGATACTTGGTAAACCAATGTAGAATTGATTTGAATAATTAACTTGTTCTGTCACTGATATTTTATCTTTGGTGATTTATTCATTTGTCAATTAATTGTTAATTAACCCAGAGAAAGGTTCCATAATGTTCAAAACACATGTGGCAACAGTAAAACTTTTCTGAACAGGCAATAAGCAAAAACTAAGTAAAAATTAGAATAAAAATAATCTGATGCTTTTTACAGTGCTTACCAAGTTGCATCATGGGACTGTGATACCGCCTATGTTGTAAACATACATCAAGTGTATTTTACATCTCCAAATTACACAACTGGAAGTTGAGTGAAGAATGGACTCTTCCTTGTTCCATCATATATAACCCTCTTCTTTACAGCTTTCATAGCACAGTAGTAGGTGTTGACTTGTCAAAGGAAACCCCATTCTGTGTCATTTAGCATCATCATAAGTGGGTACAAGTAAATGGCCATAGAGTACAATAAGCTGATGAACATACATTAATATGTAGGTCTTAATGGATGCTTTAGCTCAACTAATATTTGTGGCACAGCTAGCTGCAGAAAATTTTCACATAGATATACAGTAATTCTCTTAGATGCTCTGCACGTGATCACACAATGTCTTCTAAAGCTGCATTGAGAATGGAAATAGACCAGCCCATTGTGAAGACCATATGTCCACACATCACTTT
This sequence comes from Alexandromys fortis, assembly GCF_014885135.2. Lineage (NCBI taxonomy): Eukaryota > Metazoa > Chordata > Mammalia > Rodentia > Cricetidae > Alexandromys > Alexandromys fortis. The sequence goes on from NW_026068300.1 coordinate 163,980, forward strand.
TACACAAGTACAATCACTCTCCTTTGATTTCAAATTCCATTTCTTCACTCTTTCTTCAGTAAACAAGGCATTATTATTTATTCTTTACTAAAGAGAGATATGTTTGAATTCTTTGAATTGACTAAAAGATATGTTTGGATTTTTTGAAAAATAAGGCTGTAACATCCCTTGTCACTTGGCTAAGTGACACCTGTGGCATGTGATACTTGGCAACACTTGAGAATGGAAAGAGAGGAGTTACCTGCTAACTCTTTTTTGTCATTAGTTAAGAAACATATGTCTTCTCTCTTTGTATCTTTTTTATTTTCTAACACTTATAACCCATTTACCTCTTATTTTTGCTTTGATAAATTTTAATAGTTATAACTGCATATTTTATGAATGTGAACACTGTAAGACATTTTGATTTTGTGGATTGTTGAGAGCTGTTATCAAACATAACACTTTAGTTCACTGGGTCACTCTAAGTATACAAGCGATGGATACTTCCTAATGTTTAGTGTGCAGGAATTAGTTTTTGAGCTTCACAAGCTCTATTCAAAAATTCTTGTTGTGTTTTTCTAAAATTTTAAATGGTGCATTTTCTGTGTGATAATAACGAATATTCTAAAATTATTTTTATTTTTAAAATGTACAAGTAAATACATAGAGACACCAGAGTGGTACAGTTTCAAGGTAGGAAACATACTATATTTAACTCTGAGTGAATCATTCAGAATGAAGAGGTATGATTGATAGTTACTGGTCAGATAATATGAAATAAATAGAAAGAGACAGAAGTTGTTATTCTTTCCAAAACATAAAACCAAATTGGTATTATTCACTCCCAAGTTACTTGTTACCCGTTTTTTTTTATTACAAAACTTCCTTAAAAACATTTTTCTTACTTTTACAAAGATGTTATACAGGTATATACAAATTTATTTAGGATGCTATTTTTGTGTTAGTATAACTGGAAAGGTAGTCAAAGCTGTTTTGTAGAAGAAAAAGTATGTTGGTAAGATATACGCAGTATGAATATATAACATGTCTGTATAATTATAAAATAGGTGAACAATATTGGAGAGTTAGCAAATGGCTTTAATCTCTACAGTAAGAACCTGGAACTGGTGTATTTCTGTACATTTGAGGCCAGTCTAGTCCATAGAAAAAGCAAAGTAACATTTGAAACTTTGAAATCTATTTCCTGTTTATGTACTTTATAAGCATTAATCCTGTTGATACACATTGGTGAACACATACATACAACTTCACTAAACACATCTCTGGTATTTGAATTTATTTAAAAATAAATCTTTAGAAATATTTTACACCTGTATTAGATGAACCAGAGTGAAAAAAGAACAACATATGAGGGTATGTGTTAACTATAAAGCCCATTGATTATGAAGAATTGAAAGCACCAGAGTCAAATGTTGCCTAGACCATTGTGTGCTCCTCAGGCATTATTTGACTGCCTTAGCCAATTCAGATAATTTCATAAGAAATACCTATTAGCTCACATTTCGCATGAATTTTTCATATTGTTCAATGATTTCAAAATGAATACATAAGTAATTTTACTGTTTGGTCAAAACCTCTGCCATTGTCTTTATCTTTAGTGTAAGCACTCAAATACCAGAAATAGACAACACATTATTTGGAAGATGCAAATGATCCATCTTACTTGTGGCATATGCATTGTGATGAGCTTTGAAAGTTTTTGCAAGCTTGCAGCTTCTTATGTCATTCCAATCTCACAGCATAGGCAATGTGTTTTAGTATTTGGGCGTGATTGGGAATACTGTCCAGCTCAGGATAGTTCTTTTTTTTTTTTTTACTACTTGGAATCATCTGTAGATCTCTGTCTATACTTATTTTCATACCCTTTTATAGCACAACAGCTGAACACAACCAGTTTGCATTGGCCTTAGCTTTTTCCATGGATGAAGTCAATAGGAACCCTGGTCTTTTATCAAACACATCATTAGTATTTGATTTTCAAGAAGGTGGTTGTAAGCCTGTGTCACATTTAAACAGTCTTGTGCATATTTATGAAGAAACTCCTGATATTCTTCCTAATTATTCCTGTCAAAAAGAGCCTGTGTGTATAATAATGCTTTCAGGACCAGACTGGGCAACATCTGCGATGTAAGGCACAGTCCTAAACTTCTACAGATCTTTACAGGTGAGATTTTGTATTGCAGGTTTGCAAGAAATTCTGATTTCATTGTTACAATTCCTAGATGCTAAGAAGATTGTGAGGAGGATACTAGCTTCATACTTTTGTTAAACAGTGTAGTTCAAGGTTACTATTCAGAGACTTGTTGATGAGGGAAGAAATAACAGGTAATAGGGTTTTAAGAAACTCTTTGCTGAAAGTGTGTTTGTAAGCTCTTAAAAGTGCATGCTATCTCATGTTGCTTCCTGTGCCCTAGGTCCTTCACCTTACCTATGGACCTTTCCATGCCATCCTGAGCAATCATGAACAATTTCCCTCTCTGTATCAGATGGCCCCTAAAGACACATCTCTAGCCATTGCCATGGTGTCATTGATGCTTCAATTCAACTGGAACTGGATTGGACTGGCCATCTCAGACAATGATCAGGGTATTCAATTTCTCTCACACTTGAGGAAAGAGATGGAAAAAAATACAGTTTGCTTTGCCTTTGTGAATATGATTCCAGTCGAAATGAATTTATTCCTGTCAAGAGCTGAAGTTTATTATAACCAAATCATGACATCATCCACAAATGTGGTTATCATTTATGGTGACACAGACAGTACTCTAGCTGTGAGCTTTAGAAGGTGGCAATCTCTAGGTATACAGAGAATATGGGTCACCACCTCACAGTGGGATGTCATCACAAGTAAGAAAGGCTTTCAACTTAATTCATCCCATGGTACACTAGCTTTTGCACACCACCATGCTGAGATTTCTAGCTTTAAAATTTTTGTCCAGACATTGAACCCTCTCAAATACACAGATGAATACCTGGCAAGTCTGGAGTGGATGAACTTGAACTGCGAACTCTCAGATTCTAAGTGTAAGACCTTGAGGAATTGTTTATCCAATGCCTCACTGCAATGGCTAAAGGTACAGACTTTGGACATGGCCTTTAGTGATGACAGTTATGACATATATAATGCAGTGTATGCTGTGGCCCATGCCCTCCATGAGATGTTTCTTCAACAAGCGGATAATTGGAAAGGATATTATGCTCATTGTTTGAAGGTAATGTTTCTTCTTTTGGATGAAATTTGATGTCATAGTCTTTAAGCATCTGTCAAATGCCCAAATTTACTTGATTAAAAATATTTTATAAGATATAAAGATTCTTGAATATTTTCTGGTAATAATGTAAATTTAGAGGTTGGTATGAATATTAATGCAAAAACAATGGTGTGAAAGAAACAATTTATCAAGCGAGATGACTTATTTTTGTTACAGAGCACCTGAATATCATGACACCTGTTCTAATACTGTAAATTTAACAGTTCTTCCTCATTAATCCTGTCCATGATGAGAAAATGGATCCTTGCTCGTTTATTGTGGTAATAAGTGTGTGAGATGGTTTTTGTAAGTTTTCTGAACTGCTTTATTCCTGTGTTAGGCTCTGCCGATCTCATTTCACCTTCTGAGTGAGAGTAGTTACATATTAAAGAGTACTTATTCTTCAGTTCAGGACATCCATGTGTATCTCTGAATGTGAATGGATGGTTCTCACTGTGTGTGTGTTTCTGTGTATCTGTGTGTATATCTGTGTTGCTCTGTACATATGTATTCTTGTCTATCTTCATATCTATCGCTCTGTGTTACCTAGTATAAATTTATCTTTTGCCAGTGTCTTTCTGTATGGGTGTTTGTTTCTGTAAATATTTTCTTGTTTGTTTTTGAGTGCATGTGTTTACTTTTATCTATCTGTGTGTTGTGTATTGCATGCACATGTGTATATATCTGTTTCTTTCTCACTGTGTGTGTATGCGTGTGTATCTGTCTGTCTTTCTGTAAATTTATCTTGGGATATGAGCATAATTCTGTCTATGTCAATATCTCTGTGTGGGTCTTTCTATCTGTGTATATCTTTCTGTGTGTATTTGTCCATGAGTGTGTACATGTGTGTATTGGATTGTGTATGTGTTTTTGCAGGTTTCTGTTTCTGTATATCTATTTTGGTGCATATGTCTATGTGTGACTTTATTTACATGCAGGTGTCAACGCTTAAATGTGTATATGAAATGCAGTTTTATTATGTATGTCTATATGGATGTGAGTCTTCTGTATGTCTCGCTCACTCTCTGTGTGTATTTTCATATCAATGTTTGGTGTCTGCATATATGTCTGTGTTTTTGTTTGGTAGTTTCCCATGAATTAACTTAAATTCTAGGAACTTTATGATAATTTTATTGGTGCACTTGATTTATTGATGTTTGTTCCCTGGAAAACTTCAATAATGTTGACTTTAAGATGAACTCAGAATACATTTTCTGACTTCAAGAAAGGGCACACACACAGTATAGAATGGTGTGTCTCTTTCAGCTGCACTCCTTTCTGAGGAAAACAAGCTTCACTAATCCAGTTGGGGACAGAGTGAATATGAACCAGAAAGAAAAACTTCAGGAAGAGTATGACATTTTTCAGATTTGGAATTTTCCATATGATCTTGGACTTAAGATAAAGATAGGAGAGTTTAGCACATATTTTCCACATGGTAAACAGCTGCATTTATATGAAGACATGATAGAGCAGTCAACAGGAAGTAGACAGGTGGGTCTGACCTAACTGTATTCATTTCCATTGTACAGTAGTAACATTGTCAATGGGTCCATGTGTGCCTAATTTGTAACCTAGTGCAAAGAAATAGATTTTAAAATAGGGAATGTTTACTTTTTGATTTGAGGTGTTTTCAATTATTAGAGGATTTCAGACATGCATACAGTAAATTCTTATTATTCCAGAATATATTTATTTTGGAATAAACTTCTTTTTACCACTGTTCTATATTATGTCCTGTAAAGTGAGCCATATTCTCTTGTGGCCATTCTAATTAACACATAGTGATTTTTATCTTTTCTGTTAAGCCTTTAATAAAGATACTGAAAGACTATGATAATTGTTAAGAGGGAGAAAAGAAAACACATGCAAATCATTAATTTTTTATTATATAATTTGCTTTAAGTATTTTTACCAACAGGTTAAATTGCCAACATCTCTAACAGTACAGTAAGATGACATTTGTATGACCCCTTTAGATAACCTATGAATTATAATTTTGTTCTTTCTCTCATTTTTCTTTTAAGTAGGTTTGGGTGTTTTGTGTGTACAAATGTCTGTGCAAAACTGCTATATGTGGTACATATGAATGCCAACACAATGATCTGGATAACTGAGACATGGAGACAGCTCAGTGGCAAACTAAAAACCAAACCAGGGCCTTAGACATGAGCAGCAATTGTTATTTACAGCTCTACCATTTCTCCAACACTGAAATATATCCTGTTATATCCTGTTAAGGAAATTACTCATTAGAGGAACTTTACTTGATCCCATAAATTCTTTTATATTTTCACTCACACAAAGAAGTATGAGTCTAGTTCCCTTATCTGTGTGGGAAGAACATATTGTTAGTAAAAGAAATGGCTCTTGAACATTTATAAATAATGACTTCCATTATGGGTCTAAGAATTGTTATAATTGTGAATTCTTATGTGACAGGTCTTAAGGTATCCAATTCAAGTTTCTCCAGTATAAAGTGACTTGAAATATCAAGGTGTTAGGTTCAGAAAAGTCTTCAGGCTTAATTTAAAATTATGTCTCAGGTATCCAAGACAGTATAAATTCTACAAAAATATTCTTCCTTAAAGTAAGGAGGATATTTACTCCCTGAGTGTGTAGTTATTGAACTATATATCCATTAAGGGAGCAGAAATTATTTTTCAAGTGTGCTCTTACCAAATAGTTCTCAAAAACAAATGTTAACCTTCACATTCTCTAATCATAGTAAGCAAGCAAAAAGATTGGTTTAAAAGAATCAACATTAATTTTGGCCTCCTAAAACAAATGCCAGTTGCAAACATGAAGATATCTTCTATAAATATGATAGAAAGGGATTTTGTGGAAATTGAACACAATATAAAAATGAGAGACTAAACACTTTGATAGGAATGGATTGGAAATTCTCAACTAAAGACTAAAAGATGTAGCTCAACAACACAACAAAAAGATCTGTTGCAATGATAAACGTAACTTCATTCAAGGGTTACAAAGATGGTTCAAAATACGCAAATAAGTTAAGTAAATGTGGCACAGAAATATACAGATGTATAAGACTGCATAATTATCCAAATATGTACAGAAAGTACTCTTGACAGCATTCAACATTCATTCAGAGTTAAAATTTAAAACAAACAAAATCCTGACACAATAGAAGGAACACATCTTGATTTAATAATGTTTTCTTTTTTGTAGTTACTGATTTTTTTTCCAGCCTGATCATATTAAAAAGTTTTTTCATATGGCAATCATATTTACTAGATTGTGCTACATGAAGAGAAACAGAAAGAATTTCCAATAAAAGCATAAGTGAGGCATGTGTATGTGGTTGGTATAGAAGGTCCTTCTGTTTGTATGCTGCTTTCATTGGTTGAATAAAAAAAAAACTGCCTTGGCCTTTTGAAAGGGAAGCACTTAGGTAAGCAGAGTAGAAAAAACTGAATTCTGGGAATAAGAAAGCAGAGTCAGATGGAGAACCGCCATGGAGATGCCATGAATCTCCAGCCTGAGATGAACATAGGTTAGAATCTTGCTGGTAGCCACAGTCACATGGTAATACACAGATTTAATAGAAATGGGTTAATCAAGATGTGAGAGTTAGCCAATAAGAGGCTAGAACTAATGGGCCAGTCAGAAATTTAATTAATATAATTTCTATGTAGTTATTTTGGGTGTAAGCTAGCAGGCCTTCTTGCACAACATGTGGTGGTAAATATCTTTAAGTAAAACTATTGGGAGACAGAAGTAGACAAAATCCTGTTTCTTTTGGACAGTCTGGCCTGCATAGCAAGTCCAAGTGATTTAGGGTTGCATATAGAGACTATGGTTCAAGAGAAATGAGCAGAAGTTGAAAAATGATATAAATTTCTCTATTCTTTTATAAAAGAATCTTTAATATCTTACTAAGTACAAAAACAAAATGCTAAGCATTAAATACAATAAAGAAGGGAAGAAATGTACCATCTGTTAGTATAAACATTCAATTCCAGCATTCAGGAGGCATGCAAGGCAGATCTCTGTGTAATAAAAGACTCAAAATCTTTATTTAGGGATTTGAGGTCTAGTAACACTATCTTTAGAGACCCCATTTCAAGAAAAGAATACAAAGAGAAGATTTGTAGTTAATTATATTGTGGAATAAATATAAGAGCCCATGTATAATAGAATAAAGATGGATGCTAGAAGGAAATCCCACACTAGCTCAGAATTGAGTATAATAAAGGATTATTTATTTAGAAGTAGACTCACAGATAACAGCCCTCTGCAGGAAAGAAGAACAGGAACCAAATCTAGCAGTGAGAAGAGAGGAAGCACTTGTTTTATATCAACATTTATAGTATAAAAGGCCACACCCAAGTTGGTCGATAACTTAAAGGTTACTGGCTGGAGGAGTTCCTACTCCAGGAGACACTGATTTTTGACACAGAAATAAATACTGAAGAATGCAGAGTGAGCGCCCAAAAATCAGAAGCAATCTAAAGCTGTATATAGATCACTATCCTGAGGATTTTGATTATAAAAAGCTTTTTTATTTTAAACTTTAAAAAATTCTTCAATTAACTTTAAAATAAACCTAACTTTTCTTCATGTTCCCCAAGTATTTGCAGTCTTTCTAAAGCACATTGATGTCAGGAAACACCCCAACTTTCAGCTCAATACACATCAGTTCAACACTTCCTCACCACAATTGCACCATGCTCTTCCTACTTAGCTGTTTTTTTTTTTAATATTTTGTTTGTCATGCTTTGCAGTGGTATTTTTGGAGTTTATGTGTTCTATCTGACATTTGAAGAGATATTCCCCCTGTTTCAGATGTCCGTTCATCCTAGCTTTTTGTGCTATTACTGTGATCAAACACTGACCATAATCAAATTGAGGAGGAGGTTTGATTTGACTCATGAGCTACAGGAAAGGGATGACATAACAGGAATCTAGAGATTGCTCCTAAATCACCCTGAAGGAACACTGCTTACTGTCTTTCTTTGCTTTAGTTCTCATACAGCCCTGCCCAGGGATAGCACTGACAACAATGAGTTGGCCACTCCTACATCAATGACCCACTAATAAAATGCTTAAGTATTTTGACAACAGGCTAGTTTAATAGAGAGAAATACTTTAGTTAATTTTCCTTTTAACTTTTTAATGTACTTTGTGTCAAGGTGATGAAAATTAAGTATAAAAATCAGTTTGCAAGCTATAAAATGTTTGCCTACAGCAAAAAAAAAAAAACCCACCATATTCTTCTTTCTAAATTTCTAGGATTGGGAAGCTATTCAACTTTACATCAGTTTACGTCTATACAATCATATGATTGGCATTATAAAATATATTAAGTTTAATCTGGTCACTCTTTTTGTGTATATTAAATAAGTTTATTGATATTACAGCATGACAAAATAATATAGTTATAGAAGGAGTAGATAAAACTGATACCAACTTGTGTCTTATTTTCTTCAGATGCCACACTCTGTGTGCAGTGCTGATTGTGGTCCTGGATTCAGAAAAATCTGGCAGCAGGGAATGGCAGCCTGCTGTTTTGATTGCAGTCCCTGCCCACAAAATGAAGTTTCTAATGAAACAAGTGAGTGCTTGCTGCTGAGATAAATCCTTCACATACATCATCCTCTGTGAAATACACAGGGTTGAGCAAATGAACTTAAAAAGTCACTGCAGAAATAAAATATATGACTATCCTCTGTTAGTTTTATAGAACTATAATCATTAACAATTTTAATTTAAGTAGCACATTATGTCATACACTTTTACTTTAAGTAACACATCACAGCATACATCTTCAACTCATTGTAAATACACGGTAGGCTTCCTTTCCTCAATGAAACTGTTTTGGTAATCAAAGTACAGTATGAGCGAATTAAAGACCTTGTATACAAGGTCTTCCATGATCCCCACACTGCCAATTTACTCAGGGGATTTTATCCTTTTCTATTTTCTATGTAGATTAGATGTATGTATATCTCCTTTAGGGTCCTCTTTGTTGTCTAAGGTGTCATCATTGTCTTTGATCTTGGCCATTCTTACAGGTACAAGATGGAATCTCAGAGTTGTTTTGATTTCCATTTCTCTGAGGCCTGAGGATGCTGAGCATTTCCTTAAGGGTCTTTCAGCCATTTTAGATTTATCTGTTGAGAGTTCTCTGTTTAGGTCTGTACCCAATTTTTATTGCATTATTTTTTTTTTTTGATGGCAAATTTCTTGAGTTCTTTGAATATTTTGGAAATTAGCCTTCTGCCCAATATGGGGTTGGTGAAGATCTTTTCCAATTCTGTAGGTTGTCATTTTGTCTTGTTGACCATGCCCTTTCCATTATAGAAGCTTCTCAGTTTTAGGAGGTCCCTAAACATTGTTTCTCTCAGTGTGTGTGTGCTACTGGTGTTATATTTAAAAAGTAGTCTCTTGCTAATGTGTGAAACTGTACTTCCCACATACTGCTCTTTGAGGTTCAGTGTGGTGGGTTTTATGTTGAGGTCTTTGATCTATTTGGACTTGAGTTTTGTGCATGGTGATACATGTGGATATATTTTCATTCTTCTACATGTTTATATCCAGTTATGCCAGCACCATTTGTTGAATATACATTCTTTTTTCCATTATATATATATATATTGCTTCTTTGTCAAAAATCAAGTGTTCACGGATTGATATCTTGGTCTTTGATTCAGTTCCATTGGTCCTCCTGTAAGTTATTATGCCAATACCAGGCTGTTTTCATTACTGTAGCTCTGTAGGAGAGTTTGAAGTCAGGGACTGTGATGCCCCCAAAAGTTCCTTTATTGTACAGGATTGTTTTTGCTATTCTGGGTTTTTTGTTTCATGATATGAAGTTGAGTTCTTTCAAGGTCTGTGAAGAATTCTGCTGGGATTTTGAAAGGCATTGCACTGAATCTGTAGATTGCTTTTTGTAAGATTGTCATTTTTACTATGTTAATTCTACTTACCCAAGATCATGGGAAATCTTTTCATTTTCTGGTGTCTTCCTCAATTTCTTTCTTCAAAGATTTAAAGTTCTTGTCATTCAGATCTTCCACTTGTTTGGTTACAGTTACTCCAAGATATTTTACGTTATTTGTGGTTATTGTGAAGGATTGTTTCTCTAATTTTTTTATCAGCCCCTTTATCATCTGTGTAAAGACTGCTACTGATATATCCATGTTAATCTTGTATCCTGCTAGATTACTGAAGGTGTTTCTGAGTTGTAGAATTTCCTTGATAGACTTTTTGTGATCACTTATGTAAACTATGATATTATCATTTAATAGTTAGCCTTTCACCACTTCTTTTTCAATTTGTATCACCTTGAATTCTTTCTGTTGTCTCAGTGTTCTTGCTAAAACCTCAAGTACTCTATTGAATAGATATGGAGAGAGTGTACAACCTTGTCTGTTTTCTGACGTAAGTGTGATTAATTTGAGTTTCTGCCCATTTATGTTATTGTATGTGTTTTTCCATTCTTTGGAATTTGTTGTTGTGAGATCATCTATGGTCTGTGTTTTTGTAGATGTAAGTAACTTCCTTGTGCTGGAGTTTTCCTTCTAGTACTTTATGTAGGGCTGAGATTATGGCTAGGTATTATTTAAATCTGATTCTGTTAGGGAATTTTTTGTTTTGTCCATCTATGGTGGTTGAAAGTTTTGCTGGGTATAGTAGTCTGGACTGGCATCCATGGTCATAAGGTCTTAATATCTGCATAATGTTTGACTGAGACCATCTGGCTTTCATTGTTTCCATAGGGAAATCAGGGGTCATTCTGATAAATCTACCTTTATATTTGACCTTTTCTTTGAAGTTCTTAATATTAAATATTATTTCTTTATTCTGGATGTGTAGTGCTTTGATTATTATATGGTGAGGGGACTTTTTAGTCTAGTCTATTTGGTGTTCTATAAGCTCATTTATCTTCATATGCACACCTTTCTTTAGGTTGGAAAAGTTTCCTTCTATGATTTTATGGAATATATTCTTTGTGTTTTTAAGTTGGACTTCTCTTTCTTCTATTTTTATTATTCTTAGGTTTGGTCTTTTTGTCATGTCCCATGTTTCCTGGATATTTTACGTTAAGCTTTTGTTAAATTAAATGTTTTCTTTGACCAATGAGTCTATTTCATCTATTATATCTTCAGCACTTGAGATTTCTCTCTTCCATCTCTTGTATTCTGCTGTTTATGCTTGCATTTGTGATTCTTGATCATTTCACATATTTTCCATATCCAGAATTCCCTGTTTGTGTTTTCTTTATTGTCTCCATTTTAGTTTTCAAGTCTTGAATAATTTCTTTAATTTTTTAATTGTTATTCCTTGGTTTTATTAGAATTTGCAGATTTGTTCTAACTTTTGTATGTCTTTTCCTCCATTTTTAAAGCAAACATTTTATTTCCTCTTTAATGGCCTCAAACATTCTCCTAAAGCTATATATTGGGTCATTTTCTTCTGTTTCATCTATATTGGTGTGTTCAAGTCTTGGTGTTAGAGCCACTACTTTTTGTTGGTGTCATATTGCTCTTTGTGGTGTTGTGTGTTCTTAACTTGCCTACCAATCTTTTCCTCTGATTGATGTAGTTCTGGCTGTGTTTCTAGTGATCAATCTTCCAGGTACCAGTAGATTCAAGGCCCAGATGGTTGATCCTTGTGATGTAGTAAGGGTGACAGTTGGAGTTACTCAGGAAGTTTCTCAGTGTTCCAGAGGTCAATTGGGTCTCCCCATGGTCACTCTGTATTCCTAATTGTCATTTGTGCTTGGTCCTGTAGAGGTCAGTTGCTTGGGCCTGCTCCCGCTGAGGTTGCTGGCTTGGGCCTAGTCCAATTTTTCAAAGAAAAAAAATGAGATTTGAAAACTAAAGAAGGGTGGATTCGTATTGGCACATAATGTAGACAATATGGGGTTCTATAAAAAGTATTTTTACATACAGCACATGGTTAATAATGTCAAATAGTAGAAGATTAAGATGGTTTCCTATGAAAGCAACTAGCCACACTTATCTAAATGGTGTTTTCATTACATAGTTCATATTAGTCAAATGATTATTTGTTTAGAATTGGTTATATAATTCATAGTTGGCAACTAGATAGATTTTTCTCTCCTATTGCCTGTCATTCTATAAAATATAAGCCCTTTAAGGTCATTTAGGGTTTGTAAGATGGTACAAAAGTTAAATTTCTTGCTACTAAAGATGAAAATAAACTTCTCCCCAGGATCCATAAGTAGAAAGGGCTTGTGTTCTGATTTCTATGCATTCACACATACAACTTTTTTTTAAAAAACAAACTTTCTTTTTTCATTATGCATACCAATACATGATCCCACTCCCTCTCCTCCTACCATTTCCTCTACATACCCTCCCACCCCACTACCATCCAGTTCTCAGAAAAGGTAAGGCACAATGTTTACAGAAGGACCAAGGCTCCCCCAACTATATCTAGGCTGATCAAGGTATCATCTAACAAGAATAGGTAACCAAAAAGCCAATAAGTGCAGTAGAAATAAATCCTGATACCACTGCAAGTGGCCCCTCCTTTTTCCCCAGCCATGCAACTGTCAACCACATTCAGAGGGACTAGTTTGTTCCTATGCTTGTTCCTTCTCAGTCTGGCTGTAGTAGGTGTGGCTGTAGTAGGTGAGTTCTCATTAACTCAAACTGTTTCAGTGGGTGTACCCATCATTGTCATGGTCATGGCCTCTTTTCTCATATTCCCATACATTCTCCTCTTCAACTGGACCTTGGGAGCTCAGTCCAGTGCTCTGATGTAGGTCTCTGCCTCTGTTTCCATCAGTTGCTAGATGAAGGTTCTATGGTGATATTTAATATATTCATCAGTCTGACTACATGCCAAGTCAAGATTGGACCCTCTCTCCTATATTGCTTAGGGTCTTAGCTGGAGTCATCCTTGTGGATTCCTGGGAATTTCTCTAGAGTCAGGTTTCTCGATAACACTACAATGGCTCCCTCAATTAAGATATCTCTTTTCTTTCTCACTTCTCTGTCCTTCCTTTTTCTCAATGATCCCATTCCCTCAAGTTCTCCTAACTCCCCCTCTTCTCCCTTCCTCTTCCCATTCCACCCTCCCTTCTCCCCCAACCCCCATACTCCCAATTTTGTCAAACAATCTTGTCTGTTTCCACTTTCCCGGTGGATCTATATATGTTTTT